>NC_092176.1:22043619-22173619 GCF_045791955.1 Oncorhynchus clarkii lewisi
AGCTGTAGATCTCTGCAGTTCATCCAGAGTGATCATGGGCCTCTTGGCTGCATCTCTGATCAGTCTTCTCCTTGTATGAGCTGAAAGTTTAGAGGGACGGCCAGGTCTTGGTAGATTTGCAGTGGTCTGATACTCCTTCCATTTCAATATTATCGCTTGCACAGTGCTCCTTGGGATGTTTAAAGCTTGGGAAATATTTTTGTATCCAAATCCGGCTTTAAACTTCTTCACAACAGTATCTCGGACCTGCCTGGTGTGTTCCTTGTTCTTCATGATGCTCTCTGCGCTTTTAACGGACCTCTGAGACTAACACAGTGCAGGTGCATTTATACGGAGACTTGATTACACACAGGTGGATTGTAATTTATCATCATTAGTCATTTAGGTCAACATTGGATCATTCAGAGATCCTCACTGAACTTCTGGAGAGAGTTTGCTGCACTGAAAGTAAAGGGGCTGAATAATTTTGCACGCCCAATTTTTCAGTTTTTGATTTGTTAAAAAAGTTAGAAATATCCAATAAATGTCATTCCACTTCATCATTGTGTCCCACTTGTTGTTGATTCTTCACAAAAAAATACAGTTTTATATCTTTATGTTTGAAGCCTGAAATGTGGCAAAAGGTGGCAAAGTTCAAGGGGGCCGAATACTTTCGCAAGGCACTGTAGTCCTATGTTAGTGCAAATCACCCGGCCATCACCCAGTTCCAAAGAATGCACCCACTGATATGCATATGCAGCATGTTTTTGTTTATCTCATTGGCAAAACATTGTAGTGGCCCCCCTCTTGAAGGCAGAGAGAACCTTTTTATGTTTTAAAGTTCTTTTCCTGCAATTCTACACATTTTATTGCCATGGGATGGAGAGAAATGTTGCAATATTATAGGAAACGTAATGCAGTTTTATTCATTTTGTCATGGTGCTGAGAGAGAATTGTGCAGTTTACCGCACATTTCCTGCTATTCTACACATTTTGCCATGACTTATGCCATGATAATATGAAATCTTAGTGAGAGTGACTCACAAAGAGGACTCCCTGGGGGTCAGGGCCCCTGTGCACGTGCCCTTTATGTTCGGTCGGTAATTCGGCCATGATTACTACAAGTTTAGATATCTAGATAGACTAACTTACCAATCTAAAAAAATGTTGCTGACATGGGCTAATTGAGCAACTTACACAATAAGAGGAATGATGCACAACCAAGGTTTGATTGGTCAGTTCGGGGTAACGGAGTGTTGTTTAGCCAGTTCGGGGTAACGGAGTGTTGTTTAGCCAGTTCGGGGTAACGGAGTGTTGTTTAGCCAGTTCGGGAGTAAAGGACATGGCAGCTGTGACCGCAACATGATGATGAAATGTGTGAATATCAAAAATGCAATTGGATTGTGTACAGGTCTTCTGCCCTGCGGCTGCCTCCAAACAAAACTAAAGGTGTGTGTGTATGCAGGCACGTGCACAGCACAGGAGGCTGCTGTGGGAATGACGGCTCATAATAATGGCTGGAACGGAGAAGATGGAATGGCATCAAACACATGGAAATCATTTATTTTATGTAATTGTTACTATTCCACTTCAGCCATTACCACGAGCCAGTCCTCCCCAATGAAGGTGCCACCTACCTCCTGTGGTGCACAGACAGAGCCCTAGGGGTGTTGGAGCACCTGCCCTTTGCCCTCCTTTGAAAAAAGTGCCCTTTTGATTAGTGTCGTCTCTTCTAACTTCCAATGCAACACATTGTCCGTCAAATTAGATCATTTCTCATGAACTCTTCAATGATGAGATAAGTCCCCTCCGCTGCCCTTTTGCCACTGCGAGTGCGTCAGTGCCCTGCTGCAATCCTCCTACATGCATTATCTAACTAGCGGTACCGGGCGGGGAATTTTAAATGAATATTGCCAGTAGTGGGTTACTTTGGAGTTGCTAGCATGTGTTGTTTCACGGTCAGGGACATGGAAGGGGACATCGGCAGTTTGACAGTTTAAAATATATATATATATATTTAATTTTACCCCTTTTTCGTGGTATCCAATTGTTAGTAGCTACTGTCTTGTCTCATCACTACAACTCCCGTACGGGCTCGGGAGAGACGAAGGTTGAAAGTCATGCATCCTCCGATACACAACCCAACCAAGCCTCACTGCTTCTTAACACAGCGCGCATCCAACCGGGAAGCCAGCCGCACCAATGTGTCGGAGGAAACACTGTGCACCTGGCAACCTTGGTTAGCGCGCACTGCGCCCGGCCCGCCACAGGAGTCGCTGGTGCGCGATGAGACAAGGACATCCCTACTGGCCAAGCCCTCCCTAACCCGGACGACGCTAGGCCAATTGTGCGTTGCCCCACGGACCTCCCGGTCGCGGTCGGTTACAACAGAGCCTGGGCGCAAACCCAGAGTCTCTGGTGGCCCTTAACCACTGCACCACCCGGGAGGCCCGCGCAATTTGACTGTTTGTCAGTAGCAGAACAAATTTAAATCAGATAAACACTAGTTAGCTTGTTTTGACAGCATAACCATGCTAACTAGCTGATTCATTACCTACATTCTAGATGATCAGCTGATATAGCCCACCCCAGTAGTGGTTCTTTTAACTCCCTGTCATTTGTGGTTCTAGCTTTAATGCCCTATAATGTGTGATGAATGAGTGTTATTGCAGAGAATTAAGGCCTATGTAAAAAAAAACATGAATACATTAGAATTTGGCTACAAGAGCAGTAGAAAACAATGAATGGATTTAAGTTATATATATTATTATTTTGGGGGGGTTATTTCACTTTGAGAACCTGCCCCACCAAAGATCTGTGCATGGCCCTGTGTGTGTGTGTGTGTGTGTGTGTGTGTGTGTGTGTGTGTGTGTGTGTGTGTGTGTGTGTGTGTGTGTGTGTGTGTGTGTGAGTGTTTGTCTGTGTGTGTCACGTCTTACTCCCTGCAGCCTGGTCTAAACTAACTGTTTATCTCTCTTCTGCTCTGCCTGTGGCCACTCAGCCGGCCTCTCAGCCGACATTAACTCACAGCAGCCCTGAGCTGAGCTGACACACACACACACACACACACACACACACACACACACACACACACACACACACACACACACACACACACAAACCAACTGGAAACCACGGCCACAGAGACACTGTCACACTTCTTCAAGGGACAGACAGGTAACATAGTGCATTATTAGAAACAGTCTCAGGGATGAAGTTCGGAACGTTCTAGTTGATGGTGTCATCTTCCTTCCTGTCCCTCCAGTTAGAGTGCTTATCCACCTGGTTCCGCTAACATCAGTTCCTTCCAGAGTGGTCCCAGACAGAGGGGGCTGGTATTAAATGTAACACAAAGACGATCCAAGGCTCAATCCACAGCACAGGGAAAGACACAATTGGCAAATTAAATCTCTTCACACATCAAACGACATACCTCACATAAACACCTCACATAAATAGAACCCCCAGCCACAAGTCTGTCTTTCCCCTACACCTGTGGTTCAATCAGGTGGGCTCGCTCCACTCTGGGACCCCTCCCCTGGTCTCTGTGTGTAGGGTGTGGTATTGGGTAGGAGACAGGGAGATGGGGTAGCAGTGGTACTCTCTGAGGGGTGGGCTGGTGTGTTGGGGTGTCTGGGGTGGTCTGGAGTTCTGGGTCTGGTAGGGGCACTGGGAGAGAGAGTCCTCCAGAGGAGGAGAGCATTGGTGGGCTACTGAGCTCAGCTGAGAGCCCCGGGGACTGGAGGAGTAGGGCTGGTGGGGGAAGGTCATGTAGGGGTCAGTAGGGGTCATGAGGGTCATAGCAGGAGTCAAAGGGCAGCTGTAGGACCAGGATGTACAGCTGAGGTCATCCAGTCTGGGCTCAGATCCAGCAAACATACACGCCTGCCGCTGCCCCGCCTCTGACCTGTAGAGGGAGTCAGAGAGACCAGGGGGATGGGGATGGACAGCGGGAGGAAGAGGAGGAGGAGGAGGGTAAGCAGATGGGTGATAGTAAGACTCAACATCGCTGGGAGAACTGTTGATGTAGGACTTCCTGAACTGGTGATGCTCTGTTGTAGGACAGGTATCATCTGCTGTAGAGAGAGAGAAAGAGAGAGAGAGAGAGAGAGAGAGAGAGAGAGAGAGAGAGAGAGAGAGAGAGAGAGAGAGAGATAGAGGGAGAATGAGGTGTAAGATTGTGGAATACACTATGAAAGGAACTGCCCAGCAAGCACATTTGGTTCCTTGGAAGTTGTGGGAACGTACATTCTTGGTTCCCCGTTGGTTCTGGTAACGAAGCCATAAAGTTTCCTGACCGACAAAATGTAATGTTTTTTTAAACGTTCTGAGAACGGAAGTGAAATTTTCTGCTGCTCTGGGAAAGTACATTTTTAGGTTGCAGGAAGGTTTTGAGAGTGTTTTACTGTGGTTCCCCGAAAATTTTCCTGGGAGGTTTTATTAACATTCTGAGAACAGAAATGATAGGTTATTTAGAGGTTTTTGAATAACTTCCTGGAAACATTCACTGAATGTTTCAATAGCAATGATAGCTTGCATTAATGGTTTTGAACTCAAAGCACAGACAGTACACATGGAGATTAATTTGCTTTGGCAAACACATTTCTTTTTTATTGTGGCACGGCATCAGTGAGGTTCAAACCTATGATCTCCTGTTCTCTAACCATGGAATTAGTCCACTGCGCCACCAGGATGTAGCAAGCATGCCATGTTTTTTTAACTCATACAAAGCTGTTCAATTTAGCCCATTCAAACAGATCCTATTTCAAAGGAAACAAGCACTCATTAAGATCAGGTGTGGCCAATAAGTGGGCGTGACCACACACATGAACACACTTAACAAGATGCTGAGACGGAATGTAAATGTTTTTCAATAACATTCTTAGACCGTTCTTTGAACATTACTAATGTATTTATGGAACGTTTTCTTAACGTTCTGAGAACATGACTTTAACTAGAACCATGAAGAAACCTGTAGTAAAAATGATGCTGAAGTATTGAAATTCCCAAAGGAGAACGTTGTCTCTTAACGTTCTCTGAACTATTTGAGACCAATCCCAATGCAAAAGCAGTTGGAGAATGTTCCTAGAACATTACCAAAAATGTAACCATGCTTGAACCTTTAGGAAATGTTCTGTTAAAGTAATGAAATACCAAGAAAATAAAGTTATTTTGTCAAGATCCTTCAAAGTTAAGCAACTGTCCTGCACCACTCCTAGAACGTTGTGGGAAGGTTATATGCAAAACAACCACAGGACAACCAAGCTCCCGTTATGCTCTAAGAAACATAAGGGTTTCAGAATGCTATGTGCTAGCTGGGTGGTCTTCCACTAGCAACGACAGTCATAGAAACCAAACATGCCAGACTCAAAGAGGCATACAAAAACTAATCCAGTGTCTAGACCAGGGGTGTCAAACTAATTTTACCATGGGGGCCGCATTCCATCTCCAAGGTCTGGAGGTCCGCAATGAAAATTGGTTATATTTCCTTGTCGTCAAAATGTGCTAAACATTTTCCTCTATCCATCGCTATTGGAATTTTTGATGCTCCCTGATCTGTCTTGCTTTCATTTAGGTTGTTATTCAACAAGTTCTCAGTCTCACATCAGAATGAGACATTCATCAATGTTTGTCATTCAATTTGTTTGAGTTTGTTACAAAGTCAAATTTCAGTGTTTAAAGTTAAGTTTAGGCATTAACTCTGAATTTTTAGGGTTAAGGTGGAGTTTAGGCATTAACTCTGAATTCTTAGGGTTAGGGTGGAGTTTAGGCATTAACTCTGAATTCTTAGGGTTAGGGTGGAGTTTAGGCATTAACTCTGGATTTTTAGGGTTAGGGTGGAGTTTAGGCATTAACTCTGGATTTTTAGGGTTAGGGTGGAGTTTAGGCATTAACTCTGAATTTTTAGGGTTAGGGTGGAGTTTAGGCATTAAAACTTGTTATGGCTGCAATCTCACTACCGGGATCGATATGACAACTACCAGTAAAAATAGAGGGCGCCAAATTCAAACCACAGAAATCTCATAATTACAATTCCTAAAACATACATGTGTCTCATACCATTTTAAAGCTATTCTCGTTGTTAATCCCACCAAAGTGTCCGATTTCAAATATGCTTTTCAGCAAAAGCAGTATAAACGATTATGTTAGGTCTCCACCAAACCACAATAAGCACAGCCATTTTCCAGCAAAATATAGCATTCACAAAAAGCGGAAATAGAGATAAAATTAATCCCTAACCTTGAATTATCTTCATCAGATGACACTCATAGGACTTCATGTTACACAATACATGCATGTTTTGTTTGATAAAGTTCATATTTCTATCAAAAAATCTGAGTTTACATTGGCGAATTAGATTCACTAGTTCCAAAAACATCAAGTGATTTTGCATAGCCACATCGTTTCAACAGAAATTCTCATCATAAATGTAGATGATAAAAAAGTTATACACATGGAATTATAGATATACCTCTCCTTAATGCAACCGCTGTGTCAGATTTAAAAAAAAGTTAGCAACACATGCAATAATCTGAGACGGAGCTCAGAACATTAGCCAAATTAGCAACCATGTTGATGTCAAGAGAAATCAGATAAGACACGATAAATGTTTCCTTACCTTTGATGAACTTCGTCAGAATGCAGTCCTAGGAATCCCAGGTCCACAATAAATGCTTGATTTGTTCGAAAATGTCCGTTATTTATGTCCAATTAGCTACTTTGGTTAGCGCGTTTGGTAAACAATTCCAAAGTCACAACGTGCGTCCACTATAACGTGACGAAATGACCAAAAGTTCCGTAACAGTCAGTAGAAACATGTCAAACGATGTACTGAATCAATCTTTAGAATGTTGTTTACATATATCTTGAATAACATTCCAACCGGAGAATTAGAATGATTTCAGATGACCGGTGGAACGCAGGTCCTTCCCCTGTGAACGCGCATAGTGAAAGCATGGTCAACTTGTGGCAGTGGTCACTATTTCCTGTCTCATTCGACCCTCCTTCACATTAGAGTCATCAGACAAAGTTCTATTGACTGTTGATATCTAGTGGAAGGAGTAGGAAGTGAAAACTCATCCATATCTCGCTGTAATTTCAATGAGAGCTTGGTTGAAAATCTGCCACCCCCAGAAAAAAAACAGGAAGTGGAATTTCTCAGGTTTTTGCCTGCTATGTGAGTTCTGTTATACTCACAGACATAATTAAAACAGTTTTAGAAACTTCAGTGTTTTCTATCTAATACTAATAATAATATGCGAATATTAGCAACTATGACTGAGGAGCAGGCCGTTGAATATGGGCACCTCTGTGCACCTTTCATCCAAGCTACTCAATACTGCCCCTGCAGCCATAAGAAGTTAACTCCAAATGGTTGAGGTAAGGGTTAAGGTTTGGGATACATTTAAAACTAAAATATTCAAAACAACTTTGTATTGCTGGATTTGAATTTACAGATGCTTACGCCCATTCGCTATCCCCATCCACAACAACCTAGAAAACCAAACCTACTTGAAGGTAACACTGTTGCCCCTAGTGGCCGGCTTCCACATCATCTCCCGACGTCCTCAGACATGGATGGACGTTGAATACTGACTTGTATAAAGGGTGATCTGGCTGGATTATTAGCGATCTGGTCAGGAAACATTATCATTTCTACACAGTTTTGATTTGGTTTTAGACATTTGAAAGTATATTGGAAAAAAATAAAATAAATACTCAAACCCCCTGTGGGCCGGATGTTTGACACCCCTGTTCTAGGGTGACAGTAAGCAGACAAATGCAGCGTTGCGTACCTTTCCTCTTGTTGCAGTGGTACACCTGCATGTGTTTGTGTGGGTCTGGTTGGGGGAGGGTGTAGGGGGCTGGAGGGAGGGTGAGGAGATCCTGGGTGGTGCTGCTCACCCCATTCTCACAGGAATAGGGGTGTGAACCCAACCCCCTCGCTTCCCCCCCAAACGGACTCACACTAGGACACACCCTCTGACGCACTGAGCTACGAGGAACCACCGGATACTCCTTACTGAGAGAGCAAGAGAGAGAGAGAGAGAGAGAGAGAGAGAGAGAGAGAGAGAGAGAGAGAGAGAGAGAGAGAGAGAGAGAGAGAGAGAGAGAGAGAGAGAGAGAGAGAGAGAGAGAGAGAGAGAGAGAGAGAGAGAGAGAGAGAGAGAGAGAGAGAGAGAGAGAGAGGGAAAGAGAGAGAGAGAGAGAGAGAGAGAGAGAGAGAGAGAGAGAGAGAGGGAAAGAGAGAGAGAGAGAGAGAGAGAGAGAGAGAGAGACCAAGCACAGTAATTAGACAGGTCTCCAGTCACTGCAGATATATGAGTATATTTTAGGCCAAACCGTCTAATTAGGGTGAAAATATTGTCTAAGCTGCTTGCCAAGACATTACACAAGAATGTAGTTCTTAAATGTACTGTATATTTCCATACTTGTGTCTACCCCTTCAGAATCAAACCACAGTATTTCTTTATTTTTTTCACTCTCCCTCCCAGTTTCATTCTTTTTCTATTATGATCCACATAAATATTCTGCAGTTGGTGTTTTTTGTAATGATTTAAGTGACCATTGTGATGTTGTTGCTGTTAGAAATACTAAGGTTCCAAAGACAAACCCACGTTTTATTTGTAAGAGAAATTTGAAGTGTTTTAATGAGCAGGCTTTCTTTCATGATTTGTTTTATTTTGACTGGAGCAGGATTGAGCTTATTCCTGATGTGGAAACTGCCTTGAAATTCGTTCATGATTTGTTTTATTTTGACTGGAGCAGATTGATCTTATCCCTGATGTGGAAACTGCCTTGAAATTCTTTCATGATTTGTTTATTTTGACTGGAGCAGATTGAGTTTATCCCTGATGTGGAAACTGCCTTGAAATTCTTTCATGATGGTTTTTCCCTAATAGTAAACAAACATGCCCCATTCTGCAGGTTCAGGGTTAAATTGTTTCAATGAGCACTTTGTATCATCTGGTAGGCTGTGTTGATTCAGTGTCCCCTGTCTCTGTACAACCCTGTGTGGATGAACCAGTGAGAGCTGGTCAAACGTTTTGCTTTTTGCCATTCTCAGTGCAGGTGGTACATAAAGCCCTGAAATCCTTAGATCAGAGAAAGCCTGCAGGTCCTGATATTTTGGATCCCTGATTTTTAAATCTGGCAGCTGATTTCATAGCTGAACCACTTACATCTCTGTTCAATCTAATCCTGGAATGTAATGAAATTCCAAAGATCTGGAAATCAGCATTTGTCCTACCACGTTTAAAAGGGGAGATCCAACTCTTTTAAATAATTATAGGCCAATCTCAAAGCTGTCACCCCTGGTGAAAATACTTGAAACCCTTGTAAGTGAACAACTAAAATAGTTTTTATTTACTAACTCTATTTTATCAATGTACCAATCGGGCTTCAGGAAGAAGCATAGCACAATTACAGCAGCAATGAAGGTTTTAAATGATATCACTGAAGCCATTGACAAAAAACAGCACTGTGTCTCACTTTTTATTGATCTCTCTAAGGTTTTTGAGACAGTTGATCATGTCGAGTGTAGGTCTTTCGGAGCATGCAGTTGCATGGTTTGCTAACTATCTGTCTGATAGAACTCAGTGCACTCAATTTGATGGGCTTACATCTGTTAAATTGTCTGTCTTGAATGGTGTGCCCCAAGGCTCTGTACTTGGTCCTTTCTTATTCACTATTTATATAAATGATTTAGACAAAAATGTCCAAAATGCAACTACATTTTTATGCTGATGATACTGTTATTTACTGTTGTGCCTCGTCTCTTACAAAAGCTTTCCAGAACATGCAAACTGCTTTTTATACTGTGTCAATTGAAGCTTATCCTCAATACTGACAAAACTAAACTAATGGTGTTTTCTAATGCAAGAAATAGACCTCTGAACCTTTCACCTATTACTACCTGTCACGGCAAGGGGATTGAGGTTGTAACCTCATATAAATATCTTGGAATTTTAATTGATGTCGGCCTGGCCTCTCTTATAAATTGCATATTCAACAACTTACAAAAAAATTGAAGCTGAAATTGGGATTTTATTTTAGGAATAAGGCCTCAGCTACATTTATACATTTACTAGACTATGGGGATATTTTATATATGAATGCTTCCGCTCAGTGTTTGAGATCAATTGACACTCTTTACCATGACACTTTGAGATTTATTTTAAACTGCAAAACCCTTACGCACCACTGCACTTTGTATACCAGGGTTGGCTGGCCTTCTCTAGTCACTCGTAGGCTCAGGCACTGGTATACTTTTATTTACAAAGCCATTTTGGGTTTACTACCTTTTTATTTGTGCATTTTTATTGTTCAGAAATGTGGTGGGTACTCTCTTCATTCGCTGGACTTTACCTTGCTAACTGTTCCAAATGTCCAAACGGAATATGGTAAAAGGGCTTTTATGTACTCTGCGCCATCGTCTTGGAACACCTTACAAAATATTTTTAAACTGGAAGAACTTGTCCCGATTGGTGTTTTTAAATCACTGATGAAGGATTTTGAGGCTGATTCCCTGACCTGTCAATGTTTTTAATTTGCTGTTTTATACTCTTGTGAATTCAATGGGTTTTACAAGATTACTTGTAGTTTTTCATGTTGTCTGTCTGTAATTTTTTTGTAATGACTTGGTGCTGCCTATCTTGGCCAGAGCGCTCTTGAAAAATAGATTTTAATCTCAATGAGCCCTTCCTGGTTAAATAAAGGTTAAATAAATAAAATACAAAAATACAAATTATAGACTTGCATTTTATGAAGTATTTACCTGCTGTACAGCAAATATCCACTCTGCAAAAAATACATATTTTATTCTCTCTACTTGCTTTTCCTCCACTCTCTCTCCCTCTCTCTCTTTTTCTCTTCTACACTGGCCTCTCAGCTACCGCAGTGTTATGTAGGGGACAGTGGGCTGTCTCTCTACCTCTCATCCTACCGTGACACACACACAAACACACGCTCACGTATGCACGCACACACGCGCACACACGCGCACACACACACACACACACACACACACACACACACACACACACACACACACACACACACACACACACACACACACACACACACACACACACACACACACACACACACACACACACACACACACACACACACACACACACACACACACAGAGAGAGATAATGTGCTTCTCTAAAAATAAACTCTCAGTAACATGCCACTTCAGATACTCTCCTGTTTCCCTCTTCTCTCACTCTAACACCACAGTCCATCCCCTTTCTTATTTCCTCCTTCCTCACATAGAGCAGTACAGTGACTAATAAAATACCTTTCCAGTCCTCCCTTCTCATCCTCTCTCCTCCTTCTCCTAATCTACAGTTTCTCTCTGAGAGGACATAGAACACTTAACCCCTTAAACTGCTGACACAAAACAGACTGTCCCTTTCAAACGTCTGAGGCTCTGTACTCCAGTACCTTGGATTTGAAATTATACAATGACTCTGAGGTTAAAGTGTAGACTGTCAGCCTGAATTTGAGGGTATTTTCATTCATATCGGGTGAACCGTTTAGAAATTATTAGCACTTGTGTACATAGTTCCCCCATTTTAGGGGACCAAAAGTATTGGGACAAATTCCCTTATATGTGCATTAAAGTAGTCAAAGGTTTAGTATTTGGTCCCATATTCCTAGCACGCAATGATTACATCAAGCTAATGACTCTACTAACTTGTTGGATGCATTTGCTGATTGTTTTGGTTGTGTTTCAGATTATTTTGTTAGCAATAGAAATGAATGGTGAACAATGTATTGTGTCATTTTGGAGTCACTTTATTGTAAATAAGAATATAATATGTTACTGTAGATGATACCATGATTACAGATAGTGCTGAATTAATTGTAAATAATGATAAGTAGGAAAGTTACAGATGCACATGCAGTACCAGTCATTCAAGGGTTTTTCTTTATTTTTTACTATTTTCTACATTGTAGAGTAATAGTGAAGACATCAGAACTATGAAATAACATATATGCAATCATGTAGTACCCAAAAAAGTGTTAAACAAATCAAAATATCTGATGAGTCCAAATGTGAATTTCTTGGTTCCAAACGCTGTGTCTTTGTGAGATGCAGGGTAGGTGAACGGATGATCTCTGCATGTGTGGTTCCCACCATGAAGCATGGAGGAGGAGGTGTGATGGTGTGGGGGTGCTTTGCTGGTGACATTGTCAGTGAATTAACCAGCACAGTGATTTACTTAAAATTAAGCAGCATGGCTACCACAGCTATCGGTAGCGATACGCCATCCCATCTGGTTTGCGCTTAGTGGTATTATCATTTGTTTTTTAACAGGACAATGACCCAACATACCTCCAGGCTGTGTAAGGGCTATTTGACCAAGAAGGAGAGTGATGAAGTGCTGCATCAGATGACCTGGCCTCCACAATCACCCGAACTCGTCCCAATTGAGATGGTTTGGGATGAGTTGGACCGCAGAGTGAAGGAAAAGCAGCCAACAAGTGCTCATTGTGGGAACTCCTTCAAGACTCTTGGAAAACCATTCCAGGTGAAGCTGGTTGAGAGAATGCCAAGCATGTGCTAAGCTGCCATCAAGGCAAAGGGTGGCTACTTTGAAGAATCTAAAATATTAAATATATTTTGTTTTGTTTAACACTTTTTTGGTTACTACATGATTCCATATGTGTTATTTCATAGTTTTGATGTCTTCACTATTATTCTACAATGTATAAAATAGTAAAAATAAAGAAAAACCCTTGAATGAGTAGGTGTGTCCAAACTTTTGACCGGTACTGTATATCATACTCCCCCTCGAAAATGCTAACCTTCCCTGTCATTGTAATGGTGAGAGGTTAGCATGTCTTGGGAGTATGATACTTGTGCGTCTGTAACTTTCTCACGCATCATTATTTAATCCACAATATGGGACCACCCAACTAAATACTAAACTTTTGACTACTTTATTAATACACAGACAAGTTAGCTTGTCCCCTAAACTGGGGGAATATGTATAGAAAGTGCTGTAATTTCTAAAGTGTTCACCCAATATGTATGAAAAAACCCTCAAATTAAAACTGTCAGTCTGCACTTTAACATCATAGTCTTTGTATTATTTTGTAAAATGTGTCACTGTCCTAATATTTTGGAGCTAACTGTATATGCCCCAATGTGAGCTGGCCCGAACCAACCCCAGTAGCACAGCCCTGGGGTCCTTCCACACCGCATCTCATGTTTCCTGGTCTTCCACACTGCCATTTTTGCCTGCCCCAACAAGTAGTTAACTAGTCAGTCCCTTCGCCTGTTGGCTACGCTACAGTGCCTTCGGAAGGTATTCAGACCCCTTGACTTTTTCCACATTTTGTTACGTTACAGCCTTATTCTAAAATGTATTAAATTGTTTTTTCCCCTCAACAATCTACACACAATATCCCACAATGACAAAGCAAAAACAGGTTTTTAGAAGTGTATATCATATTTACGTAAGTATTCAGACCCTTTACTGAGTAATTTGTTCAAGCACCTATGGCACCAATTACAGCCTCAAGTCTTCTTGGGTATGACGCTACAAGCTTGGCACACCTGTATTTGGGGAGTTTCTCCCATTCTTCTCTGCAGATCCTCTCAAGCTCTGTCAGGTTGGGTGGGGAGTGTTGCTGCAGATCTATCCAGAGGTCTCTCCAGAGATGTTTGATCAGGTTCAAGTCCGGGCTCTGGCTGGGCCACTCAAGGACATTCAGAGACTTGTCCCGAAGCCACTCCTGCTTTGTTTAGGCTGTGTGCTTAGGGTCGTTGTCCTGTTGAACCTTCACCCCAGTCTGAGGTCCTAAGCACTCTGGAGCAGGTTTTCATCAAGGATTTCTCTGTGCTTTGCACCGTTCATCTTTGCCTCAATCCTGACTAGTCTCTGAGTCCCTGCCGCTGACAAACAACCCCACAGCATGATGCTGCCACCACCATGCTTCACTGTAGGGATGGTGCCAGGTTTCCTCCAGAAATGACGCTTGACATTCAGGCCAAAGAGTACAATCTTCATTTCATCAGACCAGAGAATCTTGTTTCTCGTGGTCTAAGAGTCTTTAGGTGCCTTTTGGCAAACTCCAAGCGAGCTGTCATGTGACTTTTACTGAGGAGTGGCTTCCGTCTGGCCACTCTACCATAAAGGCCTGATTGGTGGAGTGCTGCAGAGATGGTTGTCCTTCTGGAAGGTTCTCCCAACTCCACAGAGGAACTCTAGAGCTCTGTCAGAGTGACCATCAGGTTCTTGGTCACCTCCCTGACCAAGGCCCTTCTCCCCCGATTGCTCAGTTTGGCCGGGCCGGCCAGCTCTAGGAAAGGTCTTGGTGGTTACAAACATCTTCCATTTAAGGATGATGGAGGCCACTGTGTTCTTGGGGACCTTCAATGCTGCACACATTTTTTGGTGCCCTTCCCAAGATCTGTGCCTCGACACAATCCTGTCTCGGAGCTCTACAGACAATTCCTTTGACCTCATGGCTTGTTTTTTCTCTGACATGCACTGTCAACTGTGGGACCTTTATATAGACAGGTGTGTGCCTTTCCAAATAATGTCCAATCAATTGAATTGACCACAAGTGGACTACAATCAAGTTGTAGAAACATCTCAAGGATAATCAATGGAAACAGGATGCATCTGAGCTCATTTTCGAGTCTCATAGCAGAGGGTCTGGATACTTATGTAAATAAGGTATTTCATTTAGATAATTTTTTAAAATTTGCAAATATTTCTAAAAACCTGTTTTCGCTTTTTCATTATGGGGTATTGTGTGTAGATTGCTGAGGATTTAAAAACATTTTTTTTTAGAACAAGGCTGTAACATAACACAATGTGGAAAAAGGGGTCTAAATACTTTCTGAAGGCAATATATACCCAGGCCTGGCCAACATACAGTATAGGTCCAGAGTCAGCCCAAACCCTAGGCCTGTACACCACCCACCCAGGACAGAAAACACCCCTAACAGTCTGGAACAAGAAAAAAAACAGATGCTTAACTGTCTCCTCTTCCCCACAGAATCCTCTACTGTAGATCACCAGAGAGAGAGAGAGAGAGAGAGCAATAGAGAGAGAGAGAGAGAGAGAGAGAGAGAGAGAGAGAGAGAGAGAGATAGAGAAAGAGAGCAATAGAGAGAGAGAGAGAGAGAGAGAGAGAGAGAGAGAGCAATAGAGAGAGAGCAATAGAGAGAGAGAGAGCAATAGAGAGAGAGAGACAGAGCAATAGAGAGAGAGAGAGCAATAGAGAGAGAGAGAGAGAGAGAGAGAGAGAGAGAGAGAGAGAGAGAGAGAGAGAGAGAGAGAGAGAGAGCAATAGAGAGAGCAATAGAGAGAGAGAGAGAGACAGAGCAATAGAGAGAGAGAGAGAGAGAGAGAGAGAGAGAGAGAGAGAGAGAGAGAGAGCTGTACTCACCCCTGTATCTTAGCCATGCGGTGCAGCTCCATGTCATCACTGCCTCTGAAGCCCTTAGCGAACGGGTTGTTCTCTATCTTCAGCTGGGTGATCTGACAGGGACACAACATACTTCCTTAGATCACTTAACACCCAGCCCTGTCCTGTGTTGTACTGTATCCTACTGATCCATAAGGAAGGTTGGATCTGGACCTGAACAGGGGTGGATTTGGGGACTCTGGATAGCAACATGAACATTTCACAGACCCACATTCTTAGAAAAGAAAGGTGCTACATAGAACCTAAAAGGGTTATTTGACTATCCCCATAGGACACAGAGGGTTCTACATGAACCCAAAAGGGTTCTATCTGGAACCCAAACATGGAACCCATGTTCTGACAGAATACATTTTTTAACCAGCAGAAGATCCCAGTGTAAACTGTTTCCCTAAACAGTCGCCAGGTTTAAATACATCAAGTCAAATATACTGGTTCTTGGAACATTTGGAGTGAAAAATATTTATTTTCACTGCCAACGTCACAGTGGGCTTGGTTTGTGTTTTTCTTGTTAGGCATGGCATGTATTTATCACAATACACGTGGGCTTTTACTATGGAGCTATAATAAATGCTAACAGAAGTGTAATTTGAATTAATGAGTTGAAGTTGAATTTGTGTTCAGAAATGTTATTATTTGAATTCAATAGTTTAAAATGTATCGCAAAAATATAATGATTGAATGCATACATTGAATGTGTATTGAATGTCTTTGTGTGTGTGCGTGCGTGAAAGAGAGAGAGAACTTCTGTGAGTGTAATGTTTACTGTCCATTTTTATTGTTTATTTCCCTTTTGTATATTATCTACTTCACTTGCTTTGGCAAAGTTAATGGGTCAATTTTGGCCCATTCCTCCTGACAGAGCTGGTGTAACTGAGTCAGGTTTGTAGGCCTCTTTGCTCACACAAGCTTTTTCAGTTCTGCCCACAAATGTTCTATAGGATTGAGGTCAGGGCTTTGTGATGGCCACTCCAATACCTTGACTTTGTTGTCCTTAAGCCACAACTTTGGAAGTATGCTTGAGGTTATTGTCCATTTGGAAGACCCATTTGCGACCAAGCTTTAACTTCCTGACTGATGTCTTGAGATGTTGCTTCAATATATCCACATAATTTTCCTCCCTCATGATACCATCTATTTTGTGAAGTGCACCAGTCCCTCCTGCAGCAAAGCATCCCCACAACATGATGATGCCACCCGGGTGCTTCACGGTTGGGATGGTGTTCTTGGGCTTGCAAGCGACACCCTTTTTCCTCCAAACATGATGATGGTCATTATGGCCAAACAGTTCTATTTTTGTTTCATCAGAACAGAGGACCTTTCTCCAAAAAGTACGATCTTTGTCCCCATGTTGAGTTGCAAACCGTAGTCTGACTTTTTTATGGCGGTTTTGGAGCAGTGGCCTCTTTCTTGCTGAGTGGCCTTTCAGGTTATGTCGATATAGGACTCATTTTACTGTGGATATAGATACTTTTACCTGTTTCCTCCAGCATCTTCACAAGGTCCTTCTCTGTTGTTCTGGGATTGATTTGCACTTTTCGCACCAAAGTACGTTCATCTCTAGGAGACAGAACGTGTCTCCTTCCTGAGCGGTATGATGCTGTGTGGTCTCATGGTGTTTATGCTTGCGTACTATTGTTTGTACAGATGAACGTGCCTTCAGGCGTTTGGAAATTGCTCCCAAGGATGAACCAGATTTGTGGAGGTCTACAATTTTTTTCTGAAGTCTTGGCTGATTTATTATGATTTTCCCATGATGTCAAGCAAAGAGGCACTGAGTTTGAAGGTAGGCCTTGGAATACATGCACAGGTACACCTCCAATTGACTCAAATTATGTCAATTAGCCTATCAGAAGCTTCTAAAGCCATGACATCATTTTCTGGAATTTTCTAAGCTGTTTAAAGGCACAGTCAACTTAGTGTATGTAAACTTCTGACCCACTGGAATTGTGATACAGTGAATTATAAGTAAAATACTCTGTCTGTAAACAATTGTAGAAAAAATGACTTGTGTCATGCACAAAGTAGATTTCCTAACCGACTTGCCAAAACTATAGTTGTTAACAAGAAATGTGTGGAGTGGTTGAAAAACGAGTTTTAATGACTCCAACCTAAATGTATGTAAACTTCCGACTTCAACTGTATGTTTCCCATGCCAATAAATCCCCTTGAATTGAGAGAGAGAGAGAGAGAGAGAGAGAGAGAGAGAGAGAGAGAGAGAGAGAACTATGTGTGTATGGTTCCAGCTCTCTGGTGCTGGAACCATAACAGACATAATCAAAGGAAAGGAACAGGTCGGAACTGCCCTGTGAAGTGTACACACTGGGATGTTATCAGACTTGACATGTTGAATTGAGAACAGTGACCCCGGGGAATAATGAACTGATTCACATGGCAAAAAGATACACCCATAAGACAACTCTGGCCTGCTTTAGCTGCAGCTCAGTTAAATAATCTGCACAACAGGACCTGGATAATTCAACTGTATCTATGACAAAATAATCCAGAAATATCTGATCAAATAATATGAACAAAAATGTGACTTTGTTAATTAACTAAATAATAATGACTTTGTGTTTTTAGTGATTCGGTACCTTGTGGTTCTGGTATGATGTCACGGCGATGAATGAGGTCTCTGAGAACATGTGTGTGCAGAAGGCTGTGTTCTTGGAACCAAACCCATTGTGTTCATCTGCTTTGACGATGTGGAGGCGGGGTTGGTATTTATGCATTGAGTTTAATATAATCTGCAATACAGCAAAAACAGAGACATACAGTAAACAGTAAAACACTGAATGCTGTAGCGCAATCCCACTTGTAGAATAATATTCAATAAGGCCACAAAATTGCCTTTCTGTCTCCTCTGGACCCATGCTAGATTGTTCATTTCCAGATGTGTCTCGTTTTGTACCAATTTACTGGGCGTATCTTTGTTGTGGTCCCTCTCTAGTGTGTGTGTGTGTGTGTGTGTGTGTGTGTGTGTGTGTGTGTGTGTGTGTGTGTGTGTGTGTGTGTGTGTTCGTTGAGAGACCTAATCCTAATTGATGTGATAGTCCTACCAGGCATGGGTATGAGGCATAAGCTAATGGCCCTGAACGTCATTAACATCATTATTGTGGTTACCGCTGTTTTATCAGCAGTGCTATCCATCTTCACACACACACACACACACACACACACACACACACACACACACACACACACACACACACACACACACACACACACACACACACACACACACACACACACACACACACACACACACACACACACACACACACACACAGGTAGAGAGAAGTAAAGGACTGACATGTCCAAAGGGGTCCAGGTGGTTATTAGTGAGTTTGAGTTTCTGGAAGGAGACAAGCTGGCGTGCCCAGTGGCTCCCAGTGGCTGGAGAGTCAGGGTGGACGTACAACCTCCCTGGCATGGCCGGCTCCGCCTTCCCCGAAACAGACCTGACACACACACACGCACACTGAATTCACACGTTGACAACTCAACCAAATATCAATCACAATAGGACGCTGATGTGAGTGTCAGATGACCCTGCTTTGACCCAGCCCTGCCCTCTCTCTCTCTCTCTCACACACACACACACACACAGTCTGACCCAGCCATGCTCTATACTGTTCCTCTACTGTCACAGGAGACACACAGATCTGACATGCGACGGTGGTGCCTCTGGCTGTATCTATTATTATCTATTCTTATTATTAGACCAACATCCTCCTCACATTTAAACTGCTTTCAACATGAAGAGAGACACAGCTGGCCCACATCAGTGACATCAGAATATGTTAATACCAATCCAGGTGTTAATCAGAGCGATGGATGACGTACAAGCAAATCACAACCATGTGAGCATGAAAGATGTTTCCAAAAATGATCATCCTTGTAGGACAATAAACTAATCTGATCTATTTCAAACAGGCAAAATGTTCTGGTTCACATTAAATACACTGCTCAAAAAAATAAAGGGAACACTTAAACAACACAATGTAACTCCAAGTCAATCACACTTCTGTGAAATCAAACTGTCCACTTAGGAAGCAACACTGATTGACAATAAATGTCACATGCTGTTGTGCAAATGGATTAGACAACAGGTGGAAATTATAGGCAATTAGCAAGACACCCCCAATAAAGGAGTGGTTCTGCAGGTGGGGACCACAGACCACTTCTCAGTTCCTATGCTTCCTGGCTGATGTTTTGGTCACTTTTGAATGCTGGTGGTGCTTTCACTCTAGTGGTAGCATGAGACGGAGTCTACAACCCACACAAGTGGCTCATGTAGTGCAGCTCATCCAGGATGGCACATCAATGTGAGCTGTGGCAAGAAGGTTTGCTGTGTCTGTCAGCGTAGTGTCCAGAGCATGGAGGCGCTACCAGGAGACAGGCCAGTACATCAGGAGACGTGGAGGAGGCCGTAGGAGGGCAACAACCCAGCAGGGGGACCGCTACCTCCGCCTTTGTGCAAGGAGGAGCAGGAGGAGCACTGCCAGAGCCCTGCAAAATGACCTCCAGCAGGCCACAAATGTGCATGTGTCTGCTCAAACGGTCAGAAACAGACTCCATGAGGGTGGTATGAGGGCCCGACGTACACAGGTGGGGGTTGTGCTTACAGCCCAACACCGTGCAGGACGTTTGGCATTTGCCAGAGAACACCAAGATTGGCAAATTCGCCACTGGCGCCCTGTGCTCTTCACAGATGAAAGCAGGTTCACACTGAGCACGTGACAGACGTGACAGTCTGGAGACGCCGTGGAGAACGTTCTGCTGCCTGCAACATCCTCCAGCATGACCGGTTTGGCGGTGGGTCAGTCATGGTGTGGGGTGGCATTTCTTTGGGGGGCCGCACAGCCCTCCATGTGCTCGCCAGAGGTAGCCTGACTGCCATTAGGTACCGAGATGAGATCCTCAGACCCCTTGTGAGACCATATGCTGGTGCGGTTGGCCCTGGGTTCCTCCTAATGCAAGACAATGCTAGACCTCATGTGGCTGGAGTGTGTCAGCAGTTCCTGCAAGAGGAAGGCATTAATGCTATGGACTGGCCCGCCCGTTCCCCAGACCTGAATCCAATTGAGCACATCTGGGACATCATGTCTCGCTCCATCCACCAACGCCACGTTGCACCACAGACTGTCCAGGAGTTGGCGGATGCTTTAGTCCAGGTCTGGGAGGAGATCCCTCAGGAGACCATCCGTCACCTCATCAGGAGCATGCCCAGGTATTGTAGGGAGGTCATACAGGCACGTGGAGGCCACACACACTACTGAGCCTCATTTAGACTTGTTTTAAGGACATTACATCAAAGTTGGATCAGCCTGTAGTGTGGTTTTCCACTTTAATTTTGAGTGTGACTCCAAATCCAGTCCTCCATGGGTTGATAAATTTGATTTCCATTAATAATTTTTGTGTGATTTTGTTGTCAGCACATTCAACTATGTAAAGAAAAAAGTATTTAATAAGAGTATTTCATTCATTCAGATCTAGGATGTGTTATTTTAGTGTTCCCTTTATTTTTTTGAGCAGTGTACAATAGACCATGACGTGTGTGCTTGTTGTTGTCTGTGTGTATGACTTCTTAAATTGGAACCTGTCTGAGAAGAAGGCCTCCAACTGGTCACAACTGGACCGAGCTGGAAAACATGTTCACTGAAGTTATTTCACGTCTGTCAAATGAGACAGGGAAATGACAGAGCACCACGGATATTTACAAACAGAGAACCTCCCTTAGAGGGAAATCTACCCTCGCACAACAGCGTTCACATTAGACATTAACATAGGTCTTTGTCCTAAACATGACTGAAAATGGGCCATCTGCCTCCCATTGGGCCAGGGGGATCAGCTGAATGAAGTGTCTTTTAGGGTGCAACAGGGCATCATCACGTGACCAGGGAGAGGATGACAGACTCACGCAGCACAAGTCACTGCAGCGTTTTAGTAGGGCCATACATCCACGGCTCTGCTCTGTGTTATATTTCTCTCTCTGTGATGTTGTTAAAATACAGCATATAGCATTTTATCATTTATGTAAATGTAATTCTTATCAGCATAGTCTTATTGGGATTAAATATCTAGTAGGAGAGATGGATATAAGCCTAGCTCTTGGTTTTCTGATACTTTGAAGCTTGAAACTTGACTATTGGGTGTGTTGAGTCAGTTATAGGCTACTAAGCCCATTTCAAGTATTTATTTAATAAGCTCATGAGATAAACATTCGTTTACATTTAACGCAAATAATACACATCAAGTAGGCTATTTAAATATGCAAAGATGTGATATGAAGCTTGCCATTTATTATCAGCGAACTTGTAGCGGTGGTCATCTGCTGGCACGACATCCATGAGGAGAATGTACTTGCTTTTAGGGTTGAGGCCCGTCACCTTCACCTTGTAGCAGGGGAACATCCGCCTGGCGAGACAGGAAAACCACCGACAGACAGTAAGGAACATAGCAAAAAAAAGCCATATCAGTAGGCCTATCACTAAGGCATAACAACCATCGCTGCAGTTGTGAGCAAAAACCGAAACAAAACATACTTGTGGTAATTAAATAAATAAATAAAAATGTTAGGCTACAAACATTAATCACAAAAATGTGACTAAATATTTGAAGGTTTACCATGTCTATAGGCCTAGTAGATAAGTTTTTATATTTTCCTAAATGCTCCTTGGTAATTACCATATAGCCTAAGCCAACGTAAAAAGAGAGAAACAATGTGTTTGCAAGTTTATAGGGACACGATTTTAATTCTCAATCTCACCTAATACAAAAATACATTCAGCAAAGAATAGGCTACTTTTACTTTTTCAAAACGTTCCGCATTGATGTCTGAAGATAAAAAATGAAGAGATTATGATAGGCTATTTTACCTTCCCGCCTTAGTGATGATCATCTCCGTTCCAACCTCGTGGAATTTATCCCACAGTTCCCGCTCTTGCATGTATATTTTTATTCCATCCATTCCCTGAGAACAGAGAGAATAGGCGAGATTATAAATATATTAAACATTTAAACCAAAGACCCACTCCCTCCGCCATGAATATCCTACCAATAGGTCTACACAAACTTGTTATTTGAACATTGTAAAAAGAACAAATAAATAAAATAAAATAAAAATATGTTGGTCTGTAAAGCCTGCCAATTTATATTGTATTTTATCTTAATGAGACTAGGTCGTATTGGAACAGGTTTATTTGACATTAATAACAATAACAGTGTAAGCCTATGTATTACATGCTGCATACGCCTACATTGTTAAACAGGCTACTTACTGAAGGTTTCACATTTATCCGTCAACAACGATATTTTGACACAGATTTGACCAGAGAGAAGCAGTCAGTCATTCAGTGTTGCTCTGGGCATGTTCTAGGTAACCAACCGAAAGTTTAGAAACCAAATCTAGGTCATATTCAGCTCCTGCATTCCTAAAACGGACTGTTTGTTTCTGCTTTGACATGACTTGGACTCCTACCTAGCTGACATTAGTTATTATATTGGGGGAATAAACTAATAGTTTAAATTAGTGGCCTAGGCCTATATTATTCTGTGAAAAAAACAGGTATCTCTAATAGGCTATAACACCATAGATTATTAGCCTAATAATGACATTATTTTTAATAAGATTTTTTCCATATCACTTAAGGAGAAAAAATCACCCAATTGTGGGTGATGCAATTACGGTGCATCACCCACAATTTAAAAATAAATGGAAGTGCATCGTTTTTATGTTTAGAACAATTAAACACACACACACGCACACACAAGTTAGTTAGTTACCTGCTGTGTGCACGTTGTCTGCGGTGAAGGTGGCGAGCTCAGGGAGCGAGTGTGATTCTCCGGTTTGTTCTCTTTCGGTGAGTCCTTTTCGGTGTCCGCGCGTTCTTGGATGGCGTTAGCCATGACACCACCTGACACCGAGGGACACACGGTCGGGATAGACGCAACACACACACACACACACACACACACACACACACACACACACACACACTATTATCTGATATTATATTATCAGTCAATACTTTACTATTAGCCTATTAGACCTACTACAGAGGCTATCATTCCATATTCCATTAAGCTAATAGCCAAAGGAGATAGGCCTATATGGATGCTGTATTTTCAGAATCATCGGCCTAGGCCTATACTGTACACTGTGTGTAGAAAACAATAAGAACCTGTCTCCTCCCCTTCATCTACACTGAAGTGGATTTAACAAGTGACGTCAATAATGGAAAACAGCTTTCACCTATTCACCTGGTCAGTGTCTATGTCACGGAAAGAGACGGTGTTCTTAATGTGTTGTACATCCAGTGCATATCCGGATTCAATTATATGCTTAGTTTATCGTCCAAATGAAAAGCGTTCACTAAAGCGTGTATTATAGGCCACATTGACACGTTGCAAAATAAAGCAAATATGATCTCCAGTAATATATTAATATGTTGACTGTAGAGCTGAAAATATTGACTTGAATTCAATGTGCAGCTCAGTCTCATTTCACAGAAAATATGCCAAAATAATAATGCAATTCAAACTAAAACTATACTACCAAATAATCTGATGTATGACTTTTAAAACACGTAAATAAATATGCTCATGCACAAATGGTCTAGATAATCAAATGAAACAAATTAAGAAATAAAATATCAGTAGGCTAAGGCTTTGTGACAAACTATTATTAGGCCATATTGAAAATAATTTCATGATTATGTCACATGGTGGGCATATTGATTAACAACGTAATAATAACAACAATAATATTATCAACAATAACAACAATATTAATCATCACCATCATCATCAAAATCATAATCTAATAACAATCTAATAATGAATAATGTAGTTTATGCATACATGAATTTAGGCCTATAAATAATGTATCAATAATAACCTAAGAATAACACTATTTTAGGCTACTAGAAATCAAATATGTTATTAGTAAGCTATACAATGATATGACGCTATAAACTGTGAAAGATCAAGGCACACTGGTAAAAAAACATTGTTTTCATTATGTTATTGACTATAACATTTCTAGTGACGCTAAAGGCTCTTTCAATCTGTAAAACTGAAGCGTTACAAATACGCGATAGAAATGTAAAGGTCATTTCTGATGGAGCAGAAATATGCAGCGTTTACCGTGAATGCAGTCTTCGCTAAATCAGGAACATTGACTTTAAATCTCAATCGCGCTGTAAAACTGCATTTACGCGATGAGACTAAATAGAGCCCAAAATCTAAACAGTGTTTCTAGATGACCGATGAGAGGTCCAGTTTGACTTATTGTAGGTAAAATCCCAGACTGCACATCAATATCTCTCACTGAACAGCACCATATATATATATATATATATTTATATACTACTTATTTTTCGGTGTATTTTTGTGCTGTCAAATAATGTGGCCAAATCAGCTACTTCTATTTGAAGTAGCCTATTTGATAGTATTTTCAAATAACATCCTATAAATATCCGAAACTATTTACAAATACTTGTTTCCAAAAACACATTATTTCAAATACCCACAGGACCAAACTGGGTTCAAATGCATATAGTATTTAAATATTTGTGTTTAAAATTTCACTTTGAGTATTTTAGTATTTCCTCATGCCAATATTTTTCAAGTGTATTTCCAAATAGGCCTACATTCCAACATTAAACTACTTTTATTTTCAAATAAAAATTATCCAAATACTTATCCTACTTCGAAATGACTTTGAAGTAATGGAAATCCTTACGTGAAATAGTATTTGAACCCAGGTCTGCACTATACATCAACTCTGGACAGGAACGTCATGGAGTCCGCCGTCTAAAGCCAAGCTGCTGAGACTAAACAACACATTCATACTCAAACACTTCTCAAACACTCCTTACTCTTTGGGTGTAGGCCGCCTACCTTATGCGCTGTTCTGTTTCGTCCCTGTAGAACACAGTTCAACGGTCATCCTGGTGTGTGTGTTAAATCAGTGTCCCGAGTCGCTGTGTTACCTATAACCAAAATTCCCACAGGCCCACACTCATGCACTTAAGTAACCGAATGAATTAGAACACTCTGAGAGCAGACCTCCGTCAGTAACGCATTATACCGTGAATATCATACTGGACGAAGGTTATATACGTCTTAGTATTTTAAAACTGGATTGTAGCCTATGTCTGGACAACCTTTCCTACTACTATCTGACTCTGACCGTTGTCGCAGCCTGGTCGACCCTCAAGAGACCTCGGTGTTCCCGCCTTCCCTCCTCCTCTCTCTCTCTCTCCGTGCAGGGGAGCTCTCAGTTTGTCCCTCAAATCAGCAATGATAAGCTTCAAGGAAATCCCTTCGTTTTTCAGCCCACTCCTCCAATTCTCTCTGACAACCACAAGTGGTCCCATATTTAGGATGCCCTAAATATCAGGAGTCAAAGTAGGCCTATCGATCAAAGTAGGCCTATCACAATTATCAATTTATGTCACTGAAAGATTGGATCAGAAGATGTCTCTCTCTCACACACACACACACACACACACACACACACACACACACACACACACACACACACACACACACACACACACACACACACACACACACACACACACACACACACACACACACACACACACACACACACACACACACACACACACACACACACACACACACACACACAATGAGAGGGAGATAGAAATTAAAGTAGACTACATCATCTCTATTGAAGAGAGGAGTAACAATAAATAAATACACGAATGCATTATCTCAGAATATAAATAGCTAAACTAGCCTAGACATGTATATTATCGCATAGGCTACCATCCTCCAAAACTATTTGGTGCAGTGAGCGCGAAAATGTCTGGATTACTGACAATCGAGATAATCAACCGGTTGCGCGCATTACCGTGCAGCTCTAGCACAGAGTCAACCGGAGTTGAAAGTTGAAGGGGTCAACGCGAGGTAAACTGGCGTTCGTTTGGACTCGGCTCTCTCCGGTTGGCGAAATGAATTTGACTCTGATTTCCATGAAATAATCCATCCGCAATCACACACACTGAAATAGTCTGTCAGGGCTACATTGCAGATGTAGTCTATTATAATAGCCAAATTGTGTTAATATATAGACCTGCGTTTGTGTAAGAAATTGTCTTTGTGTAGGCCTAAATAATTATAGCATATAGGCTATTTTATATACTTTTCTCACATTTTCTTGGCTTCGACTCATAGGCTACCGATAATGACTCCATATCCTTGACATTCTTCTTTTATATTCGTTCATGTTCTTCAAAACGGTCATTTTTGACGGTAATAAACTCATTATTACAAGATTTTCACCAGAATTTGGGCTGTTATATATGCAGTGTCCCGCGCTCTCTAACGCCAAATTTCCCTTCAACCCAAACATGATTTTCTCAAGTGATAGCCTTGCAGATAATTTAATAATAGTCCTATATTAAGAGTCTTATATTATATGCTTTCATAAATATATGCTAAGTAGAATAGATCTCTATTTTTATCACAAATAAAAAGACAAACGACTATAGCCTGTAGGCCATGCACCTCTCCAAAACAGACCAGGTTATTTCAACAATTGTTGTGTCTTACCGTGTTCAGATGTCAGTTCAGCGCTGGGACATTTATAGTCTATTGACTCTATTCGGTCTGTAGGCTACTAGTCTGTCAACAGTCCTCGACAGTCTCATATGAAGCAGTCCATACGTCTGTGCGTTGGGGCATTCATATAGATAATGTGCTGTCATGGAGTGGCATTAGGATTGTGGCTGTTGTGGAGTGGAGATTGTGTGTGTTGAGTTGGGGGGATGCTCTGATAACGGTTTCCGTCGCCACGTACACCACACACGTCACCGCGCTCACACGACTAACCCCCCGTGGACCCGCACGGTTTGGTTACACTGTTAATGATCACAGAGATTTGCCTATATAGTCAGCATTAGGCCTAGTCTACTGCTACCAATCGGTGATATTATAAGCATTTCAACTGCCAGAGAAATGGATGGAAATGACCGATAGACAAATATCAACCTGCTATTGATAACTAGGAGATGTGAGGGTGTTTTGCGAATATCAGACAACGACCGTTTCTAAACTTCATGTGCAGCGGAACGCTCTCCTCTCTCCTCTCTCTCCTTGCGCCCTCTGACCTGTAGGTGTTCTCTTTCCTCATATGTGAGAGAGAGAGAGACAGCGAGTGAGCGAGAGAGTTAGACCCCTCAATGTCTCAAATCCTAATCCTGCGATAAGAAACAGCAGCCTTAGTTGGTAAGTGTGAGATATAAAACACGTTTTTCTCGAAATATTTTATAAAAATGTGTAGAAGATGTATAATTATGTTAAACAATCGTTTCGAGATAATTGGCCTACACTCGCAGTATATTTATTGAATAGACCTATTTAATTTTTAACTGTCAAGTGATTGTCGTCTTCTTTGGCTGCATAAGTGAACATGTAGGCCTATAATTCACATAATTCAGATTAAATAAAGTCTGATGCTTTGTCACTCAATATGCCTAATGTCAAGGAAAATAGTTATGTCAAATTCAAACTCAAGACCGACTGTTTTAGTTGATTGCTATAATTGTATGTGTCATCTCCTTTTGAATGAACAGGAACGAAAACACTACGTTACAATCATCACGAACAGCAACTGTTCACGAGAAAATGTGTTTGGTTAGATGGTTTGACAAGCGCGTCTGCCGAGGTGCGTGTAGGCCAAAAGGACGCGCATTTCCAATTCACCTTTTTAATAATTAATATTTAATCAAACAACTGTTAGGCATAATACGAAAACCGTTATTCTTTATAACTTCAATATTACAAATATGTCAGATTGTTATAAACGAATGTAGGGGCCTATCACTAATTTCAAATAGTTAGCCTATTAAACTAGGAATTTGAATCAAGTCCGGGGGTCAAGTGCGGTATATATTAACGATAGACTATATTGTAAGTTTGTATATTGTAATGCAATTGGTTAATTTAAACAATCTTAAATTGACTGACAGGGAGTAAAACATCCCATAACCAAGTCAAGCCTTTAACAATTGAGAAATGTATGGCATATTAGTAATGTCACATTTTTGAAAAACCTTTAACCTGTCTTTTTCCGTCTTCTTTGAGTTTTCTAATATTCATTGAGTGTTGTTTCATAACATAATGTCGTCTCGAGCAATATCTGAAAGACCATGATTTTAAAGAGATGTTAGTTAGGCTTAATTAATGCACTCATAATTGCAGATAATATAGGCTATCCTACATTTCGTCTCTGTCTGTAGCAGTCTAATAGAGTAGACTAACCAGTTTTAGGCTACATTATTTGAAAAAAGGCCATTTAATCAATCAACGATTTATTGACTTGTTCTCACAAAGATTCATCACAAACCGAAGTTGATTGTTTGCTGGGAAAAACTCGACAAACGCTCAACACTTGAAGTTTTCATATTTGAAAATGTTTCATAGCATTACGAGTTACTTTATATAAAATATTCTCAGTTGGAATTGAAGGGGCAATCAGCAGTTGCTGCATCCATTTTTGGACTTATAAATTAATAAAATGTGCCCATTGATTCTTGGAGAAAATAATTTATAAATGCATCATGAGTTAAGTTCATTTGTCCTACCCCATCAGAACCCAAATATACGCTTGTTGTCTTGTTGTCGGCAGGTGGTTAGAGCATTGGGCCAGTAACCGAAAGGTTGCCAGGTCGAATCCCCGAGCTGACAAGGTCAAAATATGTTGTCCTGCCTGTGAACAAGGCAGTTAACCCACTGTTCCCCGGTAGGCCGTCATTGTAAATAAGAATTTGTTCTTAACTGACTTGCCTCGTGAAATAAAGGTTACAAAAATAATGTAAACTTTCAACTTCAACTGTATGTATCTATAGGTAGGTATAATGTGACTAGGCAACAGGATAAATCATGAACAGTAGCAGCAACACCCAGTATGTGATGAGTCAAAAGGGTTAGTCATAGACTCTTTTCTCTGTTACCGCACAGCAAGTGGTACCAATGCACCAAGTCTGGAACCAAAAGGCTTCTGAACAGCTTCTACCCAAGCCTTTTGGCTCCAGACTTGGTGCATTGGTACCACTTGCTGTGCGGTGACAGAGAGAAGAGTCTATGACTAACCCTTTGACTCATCACATACTGGATGTTGCTGCTACTAGTCATGATCTTAAATCACATTCCCAGTGGGTCAGAAGTTTACATACACTCAATTGGTATTTGGTAGCATTGCCTTTACATTGTTTAACTAGGGTCAAATGTTTCGGGTAGCCTTGACCTCAATCCCATTGGGTGAATTTTGGCCCATTCCTCCTGACAGAGCTGGTGTAACTGAGTCAGGTTTGTGAGGCCTCCTTGCTCGCACATGCTTTTTCAGTTCTGCTCACAAATTTTCTATGGGATTGAGGTCAAGGCTTTGTGATGGCCACTCCAATACCTTGACTTTGTTGTCCTTAAGCCATTTTGCCACAACTTTAGAAGTATGCTTGGGGTCATTGTCCATTTGGAAGACCCATTTGCAACCAAGATTTAACTTCTTGTCTTGAGATGTTGCTTCAATATATTCAAGTAATTTTCCTATCTCATGATGCCATCTATTTTGTGAAGTGTACCAGTCCTTCCTGCAGCAAAGCACCCTCACAACATGATGCTGCCACCCCAGTGCATCACGGGTGGGATGGTGTTCTTTGGCTTACAAGCCTTTTCCCTCCAAACATAACAATGGTCATTATGGCCAAACAGTTCTATTTTTGTTTCATCAGACCAGAGGACATTTCTCCAAAAAGTACAATATTTGTCCCAATGTGCAGTTGCAAACCGTAGTCTGGCTTTTTTATGGCAGTTTTGGAGCAGTGTTTTCTTCCTTGCTGAGCGGCCTTCCAGGTTATGTCGATATAGGACTTGTTTTACTTGTATCTTCACAAGGTCCTTTGCTGTTGTTCTGGGAATGATTTGCACTTTTCGCACCAAAGTATGTTCATCTCTAGGAGACAGAATGCGTCTCCTTCCTGACCGGTATGACGGCTGCTTGATCCAATGGTGTTTATACTTGCGTACTATTGTTTGTACAGATGAACGTGGTACCTTCAGGCGTTTGGAAATTGTTCCCAAGGATGAACCAGAATTGTGGAGGTCTACAATTCTTTTCTGAAGTCTCGGCTGATTTATTTAGATTTTCCCATGATGTCAAGCAAAGAGGCACTGAGTTTGAAGGTAGGCCTTGAAATACATCAACAGGTACACCTCCAATTGACTCAAATGATGTCAATTAAGCTATCAGAAGCTTCTAAAGCCATGATGGAATTTTCTGGAATTTTCTAAGCTTTTTAAGGCAGTGTCACGCCCTGACCTTAGAGAGCCGTTTTATTTCTCTATTTGGTTAGGTCAGGGTGTGATTTGGGGTGGGAATTCTATGTTGTCTATTTCTTTTGTTTTTGGCCAGTGTGGTCCCCAATGAGCTGTCTATCGTTGTCTCTGATTGGGAATCATACTTAGGCAGCCCTTTCTCCCACTTTCTGTTGTGGGATCTTGTTTTTGTTAGTTGCTGGTTTAGCTCTACAATACTTTACGTGTCGTTTATCTTTCTTGTTTATTTGGTGTTCATTTAATAAATTCAAAATGCACGCCTACCACGCTGCACCTTGGTCTCATTCCGACGACAGCCGTAACACACAGTCAACTTAGCGTATGAAACTTCTGACCCACTGGAGTTGTGATACAGTGAAATATTCTTTCTGTATTGTTGGAAAAATGACTTGTGTCATGCACAAAGTAGATTTCCTAACCGACTTGCCAAAACTATAGTTTGTTAACAAGACATTTGTGGAGCGGTTGAAAGCCGAGAGACAGAAACAGGTGAAAGATGTCTTTTTGTGGCCATGGTTGCACTACACGCTGTCCCATCCTTACTTCTACAGTCCATCCTTATTTATACAGTTCATCCTTACTTCTACAGTTCATCCTTACTTCTACAGTTCATCCTTACTTCTACAGTTCATCCTTACTTCTACAGTCCATCCTTACTTCTACAGTTCATCCTTATTTATACAGTCCATCCTTACTTCTACAGTTCATCCGTACTTCTACAGTCCATCCTTATTTATACAGTTCATCCTTATTTATACAGTCCATCCTTACTTCTACAGTTCATCCATACTTCTACAGTTCATCCTTATTTATACAGTCCATCCTTATTTATACAGTTCATCCTTACTTCTACAGTCCATCCTTATTTATACAGTTCATCCTTACTTCTACAGTCCATCCTTATTTATACAGTCCATCCTTACTTCTACAGTTCATCCGTACTTCTACAGTCCATCCTTATTTATACAGTTCATCCTTACTTCTACAGTCCATCCTTATTTATACAGTTCCTCCGTACTTCTACAGTCCATCCTTATTTATACAATCCATCCTTATTTATACAGTCCATCCTTATTTATACAGTCCATCCTTATTTATACAGTCCATCCTTATTTATACAATCCATCCTTATTTATGCAGTTCATCCTTATTTATACAGTCCATCCTTATTTATACAGTTCATCCTTATTTATACAGTCCATCCTTATTTATACAGTCCATCCTTATTTATACAGTTCATCCTTATTTATACAGTTCATCCTTACTTCTACAGTTCATGTCACGGCTGTTGAAGGAAGTTGACCAAGGTGCAGCGTGGTGAGTGCACATTTTCTTTTATTATAAAAAATGACGCCAACAAAACAACAAACAAGAAAACAACCATGAAGCTACAGGCTATGTGGAATAAACAAAAGTCGACCTCCCACAAAGACAGGTGGGAAAAGGGCTACCTAAGTATGGTTCTCAATCAGAGACAACGATAGACAGCTGTCCCTGATTGAGAACCCTAAAACAGAAATACAAATAATAGAACATGCAATACCCACCCCAAATCACACCCTAACCAAACCAAATAGAGACATAAAAAGGATCTCTAAGGTCAGGGTGTGACAGTTCATCCTTACTTCTACAGTCCTTCCTTACTTCTACAGTTCATCCTTACTTCTACAGTCCATCCTTATTTCTACAGGCCATCCTTACTTCTACAGGCCATCATTACTTCTACAGTCCATCCTTATTTCTACAGTCCATCCTTACTTCTACAGTTCCTCTTTCAACTCCATCAGGTCTGATAGTAGTAGTTCCCAGAGCTCCAGCACTCAGCAGCCTTGTCCCACACACCTACAGCCAGGCCAGAGGGAGTGTGTGTGTCTGTCTGTGTGTAGGTGCATGTATGTGCATGCCTGGATGTGTGTGTCTGTGTGCGTGCGTGGCAGCAAGGGGTAAGGTCAACCAATTTCTCTGTAAACAATCACATCACACAGGGTTAGTCACATTCCTAACCCCCCTTTCTCCCTCTCTCCACCCCCACCCCCTTTAGTCAGGTGGTCTCTCTCAGGTCCTGTTGTGTGGAAAAGAGACGGCTGTCCACATCATAGACTACATAAAGAATGATTGTAGGTTGTCCTGATTGGATTCCGTTGAGAGATGCCGAAAGGCACAGAGAATCAAGGAAGGTTGTTTCACTTTGTTGCTACTTTATATTTTAGTTTGATTACAGTACAGTAGCTTTCTAGCACCAGATTGCAGGTTGCAATACACACTCTGTTAGCACACTCTACTGTCTAGTAACCCACACTACACACAAAGGCAACATGACTGTTGTTCACCATCACTACCATCATCAGTAGGCTAACTAGGTACTTGGCAATGTCTGCAGCAGTAAAACAACATCACTACTGTAAATGCCAGAGGGAGCGCCACTCTCCGACGGTATCTTAGGGCGATTGAGATTTGTATTTCACACCACACACATTTGTAAGGGTTCCACGAGACAAATACAAGCACCCCCTATTTGGCCTTTTTGTGTGTTTTCCCCAGACAGGGCTAGTCTCTTCTAGGGTTGCCGTCTTGATGGGGAGTGGTGCTTGGCCTTCATTCCCATCTAGTGTTTTCCCTCTGTTCTGACAGACACACAGCAAAACATGGATTCAAGTTACAATAGCACAGAGAAACCCTGAGCTAAATTCTCTGAGGAGCTGCTAACCTGTCATGTCACACACTCCAAAACTCTTCTTAACACGTGCCTATACACAGACGGCAGTGTTCCTAACACACACAGAGGGCAGTGTTTCTCTGCAGAAACGTGCCCATTATTCTATCCGCTGGCATTTGACCAATGAAGTCGCGGGTGCAGATTTTGAGTGCACAGGGGACAGAGAGGGTGTGGGGTTAGGGTGAGAGGGGGCACAGAGGTGTCCATGTGGGAACATTAACATTTGGGGGACCAGCATCTGTGCCTGGGTGCATGTACCCTGAGAGGAACCCGTCACCCACAAGCATCACTCTGGTGTTAATAAACACAGGCCTCACTCTGGTGTTAATAAACACAGGCCTCACTCTGGTGTTAATAAACACAGGTGACCTTCTTTACGCACTGGTTGCCATTCACACACACGTGAGGGAGAGAGAGCGCGCGAGAGAGAAAGTGTGGCTTAGAACTGCATCAGAACAGGGTTATCTCAAGTTGAACTACTCTTCACCTCCTCACCTAGACATCATCACCTCCTCACCTAGACATCATCACCTCTCCACTCCTCCTCACCTAGACATCACCGCCTCTCCTCCTCACCTAGACATCACCTCCTCTCCACATCACCACCACTCCTCCTCACCTAGACATCACCTGCTCTAGAAATCCCCTCCTCACCTAGACATCATCAGCTCCGCACCTAGAAATCACCTCCTCACCTAGACATCATTACCTCCTCACCTAGAAATCACCTCCTCACCTAGACGTCATTATAACCTCCTCACTCTAACTTATTTTCAACCTTCCTCTTCCTCCTCCTTCCTTAGTCAGTCCTGTTTAAGTGCTGCCTTTAAAAAGCTTCTTCCAGTTGGATACCTTATCACCTCAGGGATGTCAGTCTTTAAAGGCTGAAAACTCACGTCAACACAGCTGACATTTGTGATGCTCGGAGGCCCTTTACTGTGGCCTTTACTGTGGCTCACACCTTTCACCATGGTACAGAGCTCAGGAGGCCTGGCCCCAGGTGGGGTGGCCTATGTTAGTTTTGGGTCACAGGTTTCAGCGCTGGATGTGTTAAACACTTCACTTAACACAGCCTCTGGCTGGGCAGGCCAGGGTGGCGGTTCTGATGTCACTTCATCTCACCTCCAGGAGAGAGAGGAGAGAGGAATAAGAGAGAGAAGAGGAGATACAATAGGAGAGAGACAAAGAGTAGGTTGGTCTGTCTGTCTCTTTCTGAGACTGTCTGTTCAGTTCTTTGTGTTGCTTGTATCTAGCACTACAGTGACACTACCAGATCACAGGATGACAAACAGTTACTACTACAGCAGGACTATGTGGGTCATACACTCACTTCACATCAAAGTACGGACCAATATGAGATGGGTTTCAAATCAGATACCTTTACAACAGAACTAAAACGCTTCCCTTGTTATTTAATGTGCTTGCTTACAAGTCAAAAAACAACGCCATTTCATCAGGAAGGTGAGTGGACACCAGGTAACCAGGTAAAATACATATGCAAAACAGGAATGAATCAGAAAACACTAACCAGAAGAGAAAAATACATTAATCGCACATTAGCATTTAACCATTCTCTTTTCTGGAATGACAGTACTTAATGTTGAAAATATGCTTACCTTTAAAAACAAACATTAGGTGTATGTTTGTACTTGGTGTAAAGTAAAAAATATACAAATACATCATCTTGTTTCTAAAATGTTTGGCCAGCCAGTCAACCGTGATGAGAATACACACACACACGTTTGGGATCAAATATGCTCTGAAAGCAAACATGTTGACATGAGTACCCTGATATCGGGGAATTTGTGCCATTCTGAAAAAATTGTTCGATTTTAGAATACATAGAATCATAGAATCATAAACATGACATGTTTGGTTTTGAAGAGAAGGAGAAAAGCACACCTGGAACAGGTTGGTGAGGTGCAGACAGGCAAAACACAAGACGTGACAGAACACAGTACCATCGGCGATTCCACGCCAGCTGACAATATTTTTGCTATCTCAGATTGTTCTGGCATTTCTCACAGGTTGGAAAGAAGGATGTTTGAAATGGGTTTTACATTTGTATCACAAACTATTTTTGAGAAAATCATGATGAAAGTGGGCATTTTTGGCCCTTTTAAGACTTATACAGTGCCTTGCAAAAGTAACACCCCTTGGTGTTTTTCCTCTTTTGTTGCACTACAACCTGTAATTTAAATATATTTTTATTTAGATTTCCTTTAATGGATATACACAAAATAGTGCAAATTGGTGAAGTGAAATGAAAAAAAAATTACTTGTAATTTTTTTGGGGAAAAGTGGTGCGTGTGTATCTATTCACCCCCTTTGCTATGAAGCCCCCAAATAAGATCTGGTGCAACCAATTACCTTCAGAAGTCACAGAATTTGTTAAATAAAGTCCACCTGTGTGTAATCTAAGTGTCACATGATCTCAGTATATATAGAGCTGTTCTGAAAGGCCCCAGAGTCTGCAACACCACTAAGCAAGCAGCACCACCAAGCAAGCAGCACCAAGACCAAGGAGCTCTCCAAACAGGTCAGGGACAAAGTTGTGGAGGAGTACACATCAGGGTTGAGTTCTAAAAAATTATCTGAAACTTTGATCATCCCACAGAGCACCATTAAACTCATAACATTTTTTAAAGACTATGGCACCAAAACAAACCTGCCAAGAGAGGGCCGCCCACCAAAACTCACAGACCAGGCAAGGAGGGCATTAATCAGAGGGGCAACAAAGAGACCAAAGATAACCCTGAAGGAGCTGCAAAGCTCCACAGCGGAGATTGGGGTATCTGTCCATAAGGACCACTTTAAGTCGTACACTCCACAGAGCTGGTCTTTACGGAGGAGTGGCCAGAAAAAAACCATTGCTTAAAGAAAAAAATAAGCAAACATGATTGGTGTTCTACCAAAAGGCATGTGGGAGACTCCCCAAACATATGGAAGAAGGTACACTGGTCAGATGAGACTAAAATTGAGCATTTTGGCCATCAAGGAAAATGTCTGGCGCAAACCCAACACCTCTCATCACCCCGAGAACACCATCACCACACCATTTTTTTAAATCGTCAGGGACTGGGAAACTGGTCAGAATTGAGGGAATGATGGTTGGCGCTAAATACAGGGAAATTCTTGAGGGAAACCTGTTTCAGTCTACCAGAGATTTGAGACTGGGTCGGAGGTTAACCTTCCAGCAGGACAATGACTCTAAGCATAATGCTAAAGCAACACTCGAGTGGTTTAAGGGGAAACATTTAAAGGTCTTGGAATGGCCTAGTCAAAGCCCAGACCTCAATCCAATTGACAATCTGTGGTATGACTTAAAGATTGCTGTACACCAGCAGAACCCATCCAACTTGAGGGAGCTGGAGCAGTTTTGCCTTGAAGAATGGGCAAACATCCCAGTGGCTAGATGTGCCAAGCTTATAGAGACATACCCCAAGACACTTGCAACTGTAATTGCTGCAAAAGGTGGCTCTACAAAGTATTGATTTTTGGGGGGTGAACAGTTATACGCTCAAGTTCTGTTTTTTTGTCTTATTTCTTGTTTGTTTCCCCAAAAATATTTTGCATTTTCAAAGTGGTAGGCATGTTGTGTAAATCAAATGATAAACCCCCCCCCCCACCCCCCCCCAAAAAATACCATTTTAATTCCAGGTTGTAAGACAACAAAATAGGAAAAATGTGAAGGGGGGTGAATACTTTCACAAAGTCACATGCCTCCTGTAAGACCCTATGATCTGTGAACCGTTCATGATTCAGACAACATCTGGGTGTCATTCCACTCCGTATAGTGTTCTCTAAAATATGGAGTATGTCTAGATTCTGAAAGAAAAAGTTCACATTAATTTATTTAACATAAAATATGAATATCCCATAACGACTCTTAGATTTTGTTCATTTTAAACACATTGTTTGGAACAATATACTTTACAACAGGGGTTCCCAACCTGTTTCCCCCAGGGCCCCCTTTTTCATATTTGAGAAATGCCCCCCCCCACTCCAGGAAAAATGTGTAGTTTCGAAGTTAATTTCCTTCAATTCTTCTAGTTTAGAAGGACTCATGACATATTTTACATAGGCTATTTAATGATAATAATAATAAATGAAAAGGAATATAAAGTCTAGACCTGATTTATCCTAAATGTTATTCCACTACCAAATGTTTTATGATAATTTATATAAACCCTCAAAAGTAATTATACACCGAGTATACAAAACATTAAGAACACCTGCTCTTTCCATGACAGACTGACCAGGTAAATCCAGGTGAAAGCTATGATCCCTTATTGATGTCACCTGTTAAATCCACTTTAATCAGTGTAGATGAAGGTGAGGAGACAAATTAAAGAAGGATTTTAAGCCTTGAGACAATTGAGAAATGTATTGTGTATGTGTGCAGACAAAGACAAAATATTTAAGTGCCTTTCAACAGGGTATGGTAGTACTGTAGGTGCCAGGCAAACAAGATTTATCAAGAACTGCAACGCTGCTGGGTTTTTCATGCTCAACAGTTTCCTGTGTGTATCAAGAATGGTCCACCAAGGACCATCCAGCCTACTTGACACAACTGTGGGAAGTATTGGAGTCTACATGGGCCAGCATTCCTGTGGAACGCTTTCGACAACATGTAGAGTCCATGCCCTGACGAATTAAGGCTGTATCAATAATCAATATTAGGAAGGTGTTCCTAATGTTTGGTATACTCAGAGTCAAACATTGTATTAGATTACCTCCCAAGCGAAGTCCAATTTCTTTGACTCCTCGACTTTAGGATGTCTCAGCTCATGTGCATCAGAGTCGCATTGTCCTCTGGCATTTTACCGCTTGTTTCTAGCCTAAAGCATTGCGGATTTATGAGTTGTTTTAGATTGGTTTAAACAATTGTGAATTGTAAAGAATAAAAAAAACAATAAGAATGAGACCTTTAATCAAGTAAGGTCCTGTACACCCCTACAAAATGTTGGTGCGCCCCCTAGTTTGGGAACAGCTGCTCTGCAAGTAAATCATTGTGGGCTCTCTGATAACATTTTATGGGAAAATCGATTCAAACGGAACTTCCTCTGCTGGTGACTTGCTGAATATGCATCCTACAGTAGGGCTGGGATTGATTAATGATCTATAATGTCAATTTCTATGTATAAAATGGGTCATATAGTGAAAAGTACTAGAGAGAGCCCAATCTGGAAATGTTTACTTGTTTGAAGAGTGTCACAAACTATATGTAAAAATAGAAAGAAAGCTAAATCAAAGGGTAGTTTTGAGATATGAATGTGAAAATGAGTATTTCAGAATCTAGACATACTCCATATGTTCGAGAACACTATAAGGAGTATAATGACACCCAGATGTTGTTTGTATCATGTACGGTTCACAGATCATAGGGCAGTATTGTGATAATCCGTCGATGGCAAAACACAAAGTAGACCAAACTCTTTGGTCCTTTAAAAACCTGCTGTATGTAAAAGTGTGCTTCAGCTTGGAAAATGAATAAATGTGACTCTGGATGACAACCTGATGTTTGTTTCCAACGTTATTGCTGTTTTCCTAAAGAAGTTAAATCTGCTTCGTGCTTTGTTTCCTCGTGATACTGGTATCATCCCAGTCATAATGTATAGGGTCTAAAAATGGCCACTTTTATCGAAATAATTGTTTGTGATACAAATGTAAAAAGCATGTCAAACATCGTTCATCCTAATGAAGTTACAATGTGAGAATTGCTAGAACAATCTGAGACACCCAAAATATTTCCACTCCCTTCGAGCAAGAGAACGAGGCTAGCGGAAAAGTGTGCAGAAATACCATAAAATGCGCTGCTGATGTACCGATTTAATGCAATTGGATTTAGTCTAACAAGGGAACAACATTGTCTAGAGACAAGCAGAGCCACAGACATGAACATCGTCACTATTCTATGACCAGGTGATGGATTGAATGGGACTCTTGGGTTGCGTCCCAATTGGCAGTGGCACCACATTCATTATATAGTGTTTGACTAGGGCCCATAAGGCTCTGGTAAAAAAGTACTGCATGATATAGTGAATTAGGGTGCCAATTGGGACATGCTTTAGATTTAGTTAATACAGGTAAAATACCAGCTGACTAATACTATTAGAGGGTATTTGGTAGACAGACCAGGCTCCAACACAATACAAACCTTCCTTCATCTCAGTACATGGGAGAACTACATTCAGGTTTTAAGAGGAAATCGTACAACACATAACTTAACCCTTCGCAGTCTACCAGACACTCCAACACTGATAACCCCTCCCAGTCTCTCCGAATAACCCTTTATACCAGAAGCCCACAGCCACTACTAACACACCCCTCACTGAGAGAACACATCCAGGAACCCCAATTTGCATCACTACCCTCCCCCACCAACAGGGGGCCACAGGCCTCCAGAGAGAGAATTGGATGGGGGGGCTACTTTAGCAAACAGCCCACAGCAGCCTCAGCCAAAGCAGCAGGCCTATGGAACTCTCAAAGGAGAGTGGCTGGGGGAGGGAAGGTTTAGTCTTTCAAAGGGAAAGGCACTCAATCAAGTGTCATTGTTGCTCTAGATATTGGTTCTAGATGTTGGTGGTTCCACATATTGTTGGATCCAGAGCTCTGTTGGTCTAGACGTGGTTGGTTCTAGACGTCGGTGGTGCGGATGCCATCATGGTCCAGGCTGAAAGGGAAGCTGCGGTCTGTGGTGGGCTGAGGCTGAGAGCGGTGTCTCCTCCGGCTGCTGGAGGGGCCTGGGGCTATGGGGCCTGGGCAGACTGGGACCCCCACACCACTGGCTGGAGCTGAGACCCCCTGTGGGGTGGGAGTGGGGAGGGAGGATAAAGATGAGGAGGTGGAAAGAGAGAGAGAGGAGAGGCTGGGCAGCAGAGAGCTAAAGGGACCGTCCTTATCTAGTATGCCCAGTGCGGGAGCCTCTCTTTGGGGTACGGGGGTCCAGGGCTGCCACCCCGGGGCCACGGAACATGACTTCACTAAAGGGGGTCTCTTGTCATCTCCCTGACGACCACGGACAACAGAGGGTTGGTGGGAGGAGTTACCATGGCAATACAGAGAGGAGGAGGCACGTGTGAATGCAGAGCTCTGAGAGGGAAAGAAAAAAAGAGAGACACCATTTTGTGATTCCCCCACTGAATCAGAATTCCTCATCTCCCTGTTGTGCAATGACCATTGTATGGGCGCGCCATCAGGACCACTAATAGTACTGGTCGGAACTGTAAGTGGAATTTAAATCCACCTTTACCTTGCCCGGGCCTCTGAAGTCCTGTATCTTCCCCTCAATGTCTCTGATCCAGCCCTGCATGTCCTCTGGAGTGTCTGTCTGCAACAAAACCAGCACACGCTGACACATTATGCTCATACAACAAAGTAGGCACACACACAGTTACCTCTCTCTGATCTAAGGCCCCTGACCCTAGTCAGCTGTTCTCCCATGGGGGGACAAGAGATGTTGTTTTATGGTTAGTGTTTGTACAAACCTTCCGTTCATCCAAAAACAGAACTAAGGCCACACATGAGCAACAGAGCATCAAACACAGAGGGAAGACCATCTGACGCACGCACGCACACACACACACACACACACACACACACACACACACACACACACACCTTTATTTGAGAAATTTCAGGACTTGTTTGACCATTAAAAATCATATTTTCTTTAACCCCAGGCAGGTAGCCTAGCAGTTAGAGCGTTGGACCAGTAACCAAAAGGTTGCTGGTTCAAATACCCGAGTTGACCAGGTGAAAAATCTGTCAATGTGCCCTTGAGCAAAGCACCTAACCCGAATTTGCTCCAGGAGTGCAGTACTACTATGGCTGACCCTGTAAAACAGCATTTTTCATTTTTTAAACTTTAACCCTAAACCTTCATTTTAAAGTTGTTGTTTTCCTACTTTGCACGGACATTTGGGTGAATTGTTAGGACATTGGGGTCCTGATAAGGTAGGAAAACAAGTACACACCTACCTGGATGTAGAAAACCCTAGAGCTGGTGATAATCTCAAACAGGTTATCCCTCATCAGCAGGTCCCTGACAGAGAGATGACTAGGTAAGACAGCAAGCTTGTGTGTGTGTGTATTAGATTAGATAGATTAAATAGATATGTGTGACTCTCACCCAGATTTGACCAGACATTCATGGACCTTCTGAATGTCTCGCAGAAGAACCGCTCTTAGCGGCTCCTTATGCTGAAATACATATCAAATACAGGTTACACACACACGCCATCGTGCATCAGAGAAACACCAAACTTTACTCTGTTCCACTGACAGAAACACATCTGTCACACAGGACACTGAAACATACACCACACCAAAGCAGAAACAAAGACTTAAACATGGAGGACACATGTTTTTCCGACAATGTATTGTCTTGGTTTGAATTTACTCCCCAAAGCCATTTGAGGACATCTGTAATTACAACCCACTGTGGTTTAAACAGCAACAGTTACCACCCAGAGCCACTCACAGAGGAGAGAGGAGAGACAGGATATGACCTCACCGTCTCACACTTGTAGTAACTGACAGAATTGTTGTCCAGCATGAAGAAACGCCTTTTCCAGCTTTTCCTCTGAAACATACAACGGATTAGTTCAAAAGTGTATGTGTAGGGATGTGGTGGTCATGACATTTCGTCAGCCGGTGATTGTCAAGCAAATAACTGGTTGGTCTCTCTGTAATTGACCGTTAATGAACATAAACACATTTAGCATCTCCTGGCTTCCACACAAAGCCTACAAGCCATTTTAAAAAGTCTAATAAAACCATGTAATATAGCCTACACCTTCGCAATAAATCCATTATTTTAGACAGGTCTAAAGAAGCATGATATGGAGAAAATGTATTCTATTTCAGAAGAAAATAATAGCATACTCTGAGTGGTCCTTATGTGGCTATGCCAAATGGCTGTGTGCTACACTAGCTCATTTAGCAGACAAGATTTGTTTATAATTCCGTGGCATTATTTTAGTATGAAGAATACAATTGAACAAAGCTGAATAAAATATAAATATTTTCTCCAAGCGATTTGAGGGAGTGTGCACATGCGGCTATTCTATGTTGAGCGGTTAAGAAATAGGTACTCCCATATGTTTCATGTAGAGTTATTAATCTAACTTTAGTTGTTCTACAAATGTTGGGCTATATGTTCTGAATACATTGTAAGGCTGCATGATGAGACTAATGATGATTTGAAAAAAGCTTGAAAGTCATGAGCACTTTGTTTTTTGGCAGATTGTACACACTCCAACAGTCTCTCATTTAATTTAATTCAATTCGAAAAGTATTTGATAATGCCTCGAACTTCGCGCCGGCTTCCCCTTTGTGTCCGTAATGCATCTTTAAAAAAATTCCTTTTGCGACCCGGAGTGCTGCGTTGTGCCCTTCTCCCTGAGTGTGCTGACCAATCCGAAGCCTCTCTGTCATGTGATCGGGACTTTCTCATAAGGCTACAAGTAAAGACAGACACATCAGGGACGCAACTGTGTGTGTCCTTATCCAATCCCGAGGTGAATATTGAAGATATTGGATGGACTGTCCACATTTACTTTTCGTCAGCCGACAAGATAAGTAGGCCTAACGAACAGCAAAAGCACTAGCCTATGTCAATCTACTATCCCCCATAGCACAAAAGTCAACCTATTCTATTCTGTTTGAGAAATAAATATTCCAAACATAGTCTGGAACAGTTGTGGGATGCGATAGATCCCAAATGAATACCACTAGCATCAAAAATACTTTTTTATGCAATGTGGCTGACACAATATCAGAACGTTTAGCTTGAAATGTTGATAAACTATCAGGCTATTTCTTCACATTAGAAGCGCAGCAATGCGCACATGGTAGTAGGCTATTAAGCACAAATGTTCCATTAGCGGAAAACACCATTACCAAAAGTGACCGCAAATGCAATTATGCATATAATGCTTTTATTATAAAGGTGCATTTTTATGGTGAAAATTAACTTTCCCAAACTTGAAACTCACAAGCTGCTTATATACAATGGGGAGATCAAGTATTTGATACACTGCAGATTTTGCAGGTTTTCCTACTTACAAAGCATGTGGAGGTCTGTAATTTTACATCATAGGTACACTTCAACTGTGAGAGACTGAATCTAAAACAAAAATCCAGAAAATCACATTGTATGATTTTTAAGTAATTAATTTGCATGCTTTGTAAGTGGGAAAACCTGCAAAATCGGCAGTGTATCAAATACTTGTTCTCCCCACTGTACACACACACACACACGTTAGGCTCTACACCTCTTGTAAAGCGGATTAATGTGCTTCATTTTAAGAAGTTACTTGGTAACTTTAGTTGTGATACAAACCTTGTATAGGCCTATGGGCTAGGCTACATGAGGTGTGTGACTATGATTAGAAAATGTTGCAAAAAAAACACGATTTCTTATGCTATCATTCACAAGATAATATATAATTCACAAGTGATAGTCTGATGGGTGACAATATTAGCCAATTCCTGATTTAATCTAGTCTTTACACATGCTAAATAATATATGTGACATTTGTTTTGATTTAGAATGGACCATTATCATGGACCTGTATCGAAACAGGGGCAGCAGGAAAAAATACATGTCATCTATGCACTTACAGTTACTGGAGGACACTTTTCCACATGGTTAATGTTCATGCCAGCCAGGTAGACTATACTCCTGTTGTAAATATAAGCAATGTTCTTAATATTAGGAAAGTTGAGAAATAAATATAGTAGGCCTAGCCTATAGAAAGCTGATGGGAACCTCCTATTTTTAGTAGAGGCCATTACTCTGTTTTCTCCCGCAATTGCATAGCCTCTAGAAATGTTGCACAACAGGAGGTCATGGGCTCTTATGAATTGTTTGATTTGATTTTTGAATACATTTGCATTGGTGTCAGAGTGATTAGAGGGACAATAGAGTGCTGGGTACCAGGCAGTTAGCACGTTTGGTAGGCTACTAATGACCAGCAGCAGCAATGTTTGGAGAAGCCTAATTACTGTGACTAAAAGGCCATGTGGAATTTGACTGCCTCCATGACTCGTGGCCGCCGGTGTGTCGTCGCACCAGCGCTATGTACATAGCAACGTGCATGCCCAGCCTACCTGAGGATCTGTCTTTTTCATAAATCTATTTCCTGTGTTTGTCACAAATCTCGCTGGATTGGTTGCTTTCATTTTTTCCAGTTAACTTTACGAGCGCAGAAAATGTTTAGTAATGACGTGTCAAACACACCCCGGTAAATACTAAACTTAGTCTGGTATTTAACGCATCTTCTCAACACTTACATCACAAAAGATAAAGTTATTTTGATGGGTGTACATTTTTTGTGGAATTGAAAAACTTTGTAATTCAATACAATTGAAATGTTAACAAAATGAGATGCGCCGAAATGAATGCAACTTCTGAAAACACTCGGATTATAGTGATATTATGTCTGATCTCACAAACAATGTAAAGTACACTACTGTATACAGTGCATTTGGAAAGTATTCAGACCCCTTGAATTTTTCCACATTTTGTTACTTTACAGCCTTATTCTAAAATGTATTACATTTATTTATTTCCTCATCAATCTACACACAATACTCCATAAAGACAAAGTGAAAACAGGTTTTTAGATATTTTTGAAAATATATTCAAACCAAAAAATGGAAATATCACTTTGCATAAGTATTCAGACCCTTTATTGAGTACTTTGTTTAAGCACTTTTGGCAGTGATTACAGCTTCGAGTCCTCTTGGGTATGAATCTACAAGCTTCGTGTACCTGTATTTGGGGAGTTTCTCCCACTCATCTCTGCAGATCCTCTCAAGTTCTGTCAGGTTGGATAGAGAGCGTCGCTGCACAGCTATTTTCAGGTCTCTCCAGAGAGGTTAGATCGGGTTCAAGTCCGGGCTCTAGATGGGCCACTCAAGGACATTCAGAGACTTGTCGTGAAGCCACTCCTGCGTTGCATTGGCTGTGTGCTTAGGGTCATTGTCTTGTTGGAAGGTGAACATTCGCCCCAGTCTGAGATCCTGAGAGCTCAGGAGCAGGTTTTCATCAAGGATCTCTCTACTTTGCTCCGTTCATCTTTGTCTCGATCATGACAAGCCTCCCAGTCCCTGGTGCTGAAAAACATCCCCACAGCATGATGCTGTCACCACCATACTTCACCGTAGGGACGGTGTCAGGTTTCCTCCAGATGTGATGCTTGGCATTCAGGCCAAAAAGAGTACAATCTTGGTTTCATCAGACCAGATAATCTTGTTTCTCATGGTCTGAGAGTCCTTCAGGTGCATTTTGGCAAACTCCAAGCAGGCTGTCGTGTGCCTTTTACTGGGGAGTGGCTTCCGTCAGGCCGCTCTACCATAAAGGCCTGATTAGTGGAGTGCTGCAAAGATGGTTGTCCTTCTGGAAGGTTCTCCCATCTCCACAGAGGAACTCTAGAGCTCTGTTAGAGTTACCATCAGGTTCTTGTTCACCTCCCTGACCAAGGAACCTTCTCCCCCGATTGATCAGTTGGGCCAGGCGGCCAGCTCTAGATTGATGGAGGCCACTGTGTTCTTTGGGAACTTCAATGCTGCAGAAACGTTTTGGTACCCTTCCCTAGATCTGTGCCTCGACACAATCCTGTCTCGGAGCTCTACGGACAATTCCTTCGACCTCATGGCTTAGATTTTGCTTTGATATGCACTGTCAACAGTGGGACCACATATAGACAGGTGTGCATTTACAAATCATGTCCAATCAATTGAATTTACCACAGATGGAAGCCAATCAAGTTGTAGAAATATCTCAAGGATTATCAATGGAAACAGGATGTAGCTGAGCTCAAATGAGTCACATAGAAATGGGTCTGAATACTTATGTAAATAAGGTCTTTTTTTATTTTAATAAATGTGCAAACATTTCTAAAAACATGTTTTCTCTATGTCATTATGGGGCATTGTATGTAGATTGTGGGAAAAAATGATTCAATCAATTTTAGAAATCTTAATGCTACAGCATGCAATGACATTCTATACGATTCTGTGCTTCCAACTTTGTGGCAAAAGTTTGGGGAAGGCCTTATCCTGTTTCAGCATGACAATGCCCCCGTGCACAAAGTGAGGTCCATACAGAAATGGTTAGTAGAGATCGGTGTGGAAGAATTTGACTGGCCTGGCCCTGACCTCAACCCAATCGAACACCTTTGGGATGAATTGGAACACCGACTGCGAGCCAGGTCTAAATCACCAAACCTCACTAATGCTCGTGGCTGAATGGAAGCAAGTCCCTGCAGCAATGTTCCAACTAGAGGTCGACCGATTATGATTTTTCAACGCCGATACCGATACCGATTATTGGAGGACCAAAAAAAAGCCGATGCCGATTAATCAGCCGATTTTTTACATTTATTTGTAATAATGACAATTTCAACAACACTGAATGAACACTTATTTTAACTTAATATAATTCATCAATAAAATCAATTTAGCCTCAAATAAATAATGAAACATATTCAATTTGGTTTAAATAATGCAAAAACAGTGTTGGAAAAGAAAGTAAAAGTGCAATATGTGCCATGTAAGAAAGCTAACGTTTAAGTTCCTTGCTCAGAACATGAAACATATGAAAGCTGGTGGTTCCTTTTAACATGAGTAAAAATGTAACAGTATATTTGGCTTCCGTCCCTCTCCTCGTTCCAACCTGGGCTCGAACCAGGAACACATCGACAACAGCCACCCTCGAAGAAGCGTTACCCATGCAGAGCAAGGGGAACAACCACTCCAAGTCTCAGAGCGAGTGACATTTGAAACACTTTTAGTGCGCACCCCGCTAACTAGCTAGCCATTTCACATCGATTACACCAGCATAATCTCGGGAGTTGATAGGCTTGAAGTCATAAACAGCTCAATGCTTGAAGCACAGCGAAGAGCTGCTGGCATAACGCACGGAAGTGCTGTTTGAATGAATGCTTAAAAGACTGCTCTATCAAATCATAGACTTAATTATAACATAATAACACACAGAAATACAAGCCTTAGGTCATTAATATGGTTGAATCCGGAAACTATCATCTCAAAAACAAGACGTTTATTCTTTCAGTGAAATACAGAACCGTTCCGTATTTTATCTAATGGGTGGCATCCATAAATCTAAATATTCCTGTTACATTGCACAACGTTCAATGTTATGTCATAATTACGTAAAATTCTGGCAAATTAGGCGGCCCAAACTGTTGCATATACCCTGACTCTGCTTACAATGAACGCAAGAGAAGTGACACAATTTCACCTGGTTAATATTGCCTGCTAACCTGGATTTCTTTTAGCTAAATATCCAGGTTTAACAATATATACTTCTCAGTGCTAGCTGTGCCACCAGAGACTCTGGGTTCAAGCCCAGGCTCTGTCGCAGCCGGCCGCGTCCCGGGAGGTCCATGGGGCGACGCACAATTGGCCTAGAGTAGTCCGGGTTAAGGAGGGTTTGGCCGTCAGGTATATCCTTGTCTCATCGCACACTAGCGACTCCTGTGGCGGGCCGGGCACAGCTGCCCGCTAACCAGGTCGCCAGGTGCACGGTGTTTCCTCTGACACATTGGTGCGGCTGGTTTCCGGGTTGGATGCGCGCTGTGTTAAGAAGCAGTGCGGCTTGGTTGGGTTGTGTTTCGGAGGACATATGCTTTCGACCTTCGTCTCTCCCGAGCCTGTACGGGAGTTGTAGCGCTGAGACAAGATAGTAGCTACTAACAATTGGATACCACGAAATTGGGGAGAAAAAGGGATAAAATTCCCAAAAATTAAATGAATTAAATAAAAAAAATATATATATAGATTTTAAGAAAGGCATTGATGTTTATGGTTAGGTACACATTGGAGCAACGTTAGTCCTTTTTCGCGAATACGCACCGCATCGATTACAGTGGGGCAAAAAAGTATTTAGTCAGCCACCAATTGTGCAAGTTCTCCGACTTAAAAAGATGAGGCCTGTAATTTTCATCATAGGTACACTTCAACTATGACAGACAAAATGAGAAAAAAAATCCAGAAAATCACATTGTAGGATTTTTAATGAATTTATTTGCAAATTGTGGTGGAAAATATGTATTTGGTCAATAACAAAAGTTTCTCAATACTTTGTTATACCATTTGTTGGCAATGACAGAGGTAAAACGTTTTCTGTAAGTCTTCACAAGGTTTTCACACACTGTTGCTGGTATTTTGGCCCATTCCTCCATGAGCAGTGATGTTTTGGGGCTGTTGCTGGGCAACACGGACTTTCAACTCCCTCCAAAGATTTTCTATGGGGTTGAGATCTGGAGACTGGCTAGGCCACTCCAAGACCTTGAAATGCTTCTTACGAAGCCACTCCTTCATTGCCCGGGCGGTGTGTTTGGGATCATTGTCATGCTGAAAGACCCAGCCACGTTTCATCTTCAATGCCCTTGCTGATGGAAGGTGGTTTTCACTCAAAATCTCACGATACATGGCCCCATTCATTCTTTCCTTTACACGGATCAGTCGTCCTGGTCCCTTTGCAGAAAAACAGCCCAAAGCATGATGTTTCCACCCCCATGCTTCACAGTAGGTATGGTGTTCTTTGAATGCAACTCAGCATTCTTTGTCCTCCAAACACAACGAGTTGAGTTTTTACCAAAAAGTTTTATTTTGGTTTCATCTGACCATATGACATTCTCCCAATCTTCTTCTGAATCATCCAAATGCTCTCTAGCAAACTTCAGACGGGCCTGAACATGTACTGGCTTAAGCAGGGGGACACGTCTGGCACTGCAGGATTTGAGTCCCTGGCGGCATAGTGTGTTACTGATGGTAGGCTTTGTTACTTTGGTCCCAGCTCTCTGCAGGTCATTCACTAGGTCCCCCCGTGTGGTTCTGGGATTTTTGCTCACCGTTCTTGTGATCATTTTGACCCCATGTGGTGAGATCTTGCGTGGAGCCCCAGATCGAGGGAGATTATCAGTTGTCTTGTATGTCTTCCATTTCCTAATAATTGCTCCCACAGTTGATTTATTCAAACCAAGCTGCTTACCTATTGCAGATTCAGTCTTCCCAGCCTGGTGCAGGTCTACAATTCTGTTTCTGGTCTCCTTTGACAGCTCTTTGGTCTTGGCCATAGTGGAGTTTGAAGTGTGACTGTTTGAGGTTGTGGACATGTGTCTTTTATACTGATAACAAGTTCAAACAGGTGCCATTAATACAGGTAACCAGTGGAGGATAGAGGAGCCTCTTAAAGAAGAAGTTACAGGTCTGTGAGAGCCAGAAATCTTGCTTGTTTGTAGGTGACCAAATACTTATTTTCCACCATCATTTGCAAATAAATGCATAAAAAATCCTACAATGTGATTTTCAGATTTTTTTTTCCTTCTCATTTTGTCTGTCATAGTTGAAGTGTACCTATGATGAAAATTACAGGCCTCTCATCTTTTTAAGTGGGAGAACTTGCACAATTGGTGGCTGACTAAATACTTTTTTGCCCCACTGTATATCCAACGCAGGACACGCTAGATAAATAGTAATATCATCAACCATGTGTAGTTAACTAGTGATTATGATTGATTGATTGTTTTTTATAAGATACATTTAATGCTAGCTAGCAACTTACCTTGGCTTACTGCATTCGCGTAACAGGCAGGCTCCTCGTGAGGCAGGTGGTTAGAGCGTTGGAATAGTTAACTGTAAGGTTGCAAGATTGAATCCCCGAGCTAAAAATCTGTCGTTCTGCCCCTAAACAAGGCAGTTAACCCACCGTTCCTAGGCCGTCATTGAAAATAAGAATGTGTTCTTAACTGACTTGCCTAGTTAAATAAAGATTACGTTTTAATAATAAATAAAATCGGCCAAAAGACCTCTAGCTCCAACATCTAGTGGAAAGTCTTCCCAGAAGAGTGGAGTCTATTTTAGCAGCAAAGGGGGGACCAACTCCATATTAATGCCCATAATTTTGGAATGAGATGATTGTCAAGCATGTAGGCGTACACAGAGCAAGTTGTGGTTACAGCCCTATGAAACCCGTTTATGTTAATCTATTAAAATACAGTGTATTTATGCAAATGCGGCACAAAATATTTTTGCAAATACCTGATACCATTATAAAATGTATATGAGTGAATAAAAGTGAAATTTTACATTAAATTGAATACCAGAATTCCCACCAAAATCGCTGAACTTCATTATTTGTCCGTGGCAGTTAAATGTTTTGTGCTATAATTCGGTCAATATCTGATGGATTATAAAAATTCCAAAAGGTTTGGAGTATCTTTCTCCATTGTCCAACTGTTGCATTTATTTAAACCTTTAACAATTTTGATGACCGTTGCTAGTGTGTGTTTGTACTCACCATGTTACCCTGTTTGACACAGTAGCCACACCTCAGCACGCCTGGTCTACTGCCTACAGCGTTGACCTTCCTGTCCCCTACCTCCATCTCCTCCCCCTCATTCTGCAACACACACACAATCATCATAATTATCACCATCACTGTACATCATCATCATCCTCCCCCTCCATTGTCATCACCACCATCATCACAAACACCAACATGGTCACCATGGCAATGGTGCGTTTGGACTAGAACATAGTACCTGGTACATGGGGGTGTGCACCACCACTCCCCCGATGATCTCAGTCTTATAGGCCTGCCTCTTACCCCCTGCCTCACCGGTTACCATAGAAACCTCTGTCCTTGGCTGGAGAGGTCTAGCTTTCGGGACCTACAGAAAACAACAGTTTGAGCATCAAGTCAAACCCATAGCTAGCATTTAGCATTTATCCAACAATACATTATCATTAACTTTCACTTATTGATAAACCATGAAACTATAATATAACATATTTCTGGAGTGATAAACAAGACATTTGATATAAACATGGCGGACATGTAGGCCTACAGGGTTTCTTCAGGGGGAGCCAAAGAGGAAGTGGAATAGCGAGAGCATCTGTGTTTCCTGTGTGAGGGCAGGTGACAATACAGAAGAAACAGAGCAGCACCACACTCTAGCCTCACAGAGCCAAACACAGTGTTGACTATTGGGCCACAGGTCCCAATAATTTCTCCTTTCTCCCGAAGTGTGCACTTGTTCACCTCCTTTCATGGATTGAAAACAAAATTACTGGTATATGGAAACTCCCTCTAGGCCATGCCTATACCAATCCCATGCTTAAACATTTGTGTGAAGTGGTGAACGAGTGCACACTTCAGGAGAAAACGAGAGAGAGAAAAGAGATTATTGGGATGTAATCACTAACTGCTGTTCTCAGCCTTCTGTAGTGGTGTGGAGGGGAGGAGTTACAGGCCTTATGACCTCCATGACTCAGCATTAAACTCCCTGACCCCCCCCCCCCCCCCCCCCCCCCCCCCCCCCAAGAAAAATGTGTGGTCGAGAAGATTGCATGTGTGTGTGCTCTATAGTGCAGCTCCACAGCACAAACATCAGCAGTCTGTTAAAACAGTGTGTGTGGAAAGCCCCCCACAGGCTGGATATAAGTTAGCACACACACTGTTCTTACCTAAATGTAAATATGATCCGGTACATTGGCTCAGTACTCCCTGTATATAGCCTTATTATTTTATTGTGTTACTTTTTTTACTTTAGTTTATTTAGCAAATATTTTCTTACTATGCATTGTTGGTTAAGGGCTTGTAAGGAAGAATTTCACGCTAAGGTCTGTTGTGTTCGACGCATGTGACAAATAACATTTGATTTGATATGAATCTGCTATGTGAAACCTCAAAACAACTCCCACTGTCCTGTTTCACCATTTCCTCATATTTTAGATGTGTGTGTGTGTGTGTGTGTGTGTGTGTGTATGTGTACACCCTGGCCAAACAGTTGAATGTGAGACCACAGACTTCTTCCTCTTGAGTGCTATATACAGGTAACTACCAAAATAAAGGAAACACCAATATACAGTGTCTTAATAGGGCTTTGGGCAACCAAAAGCCAGAACAGATTGAATGTGTCATGTCCTGACCTTAGTTTCTTTTTTATGTCTCTGTTTAAGTTTGGTCAGGGCGTGAGTTGGGGTGGGCATTCTATGTTGTGTTTTCTGTTGTGTGTCTGCACCAGCCAGAACTGTTTCGGTCGTTCGCTTTGTTATTTTTGTGTTTATTAAATAAATATGGACACATACCACGCTGCACCTTGGTCCTCTCCTTCCAACAGCCGTTACAGAATGCATAGATTTTACAAGTGTCTGGAACTCTACTGGAGGGATGCGACACCATTCTTTCACGAAAATATTCCATAATTTGGTGATTGTTTTGATGGTGGTGGAAAACACGGTCTCAGGCGCCGTTCCATAATCTCTCATAAGTGTTCTATTGGGTTGAGATCTGGTGACTGAAATGGCCATGGAATATGGTTTACATTATTTTCCTGCTCATCAAACCATTAAGTGACCACTCATGCCTTGTGGATGGGGACAATGTCATCCTATGGGGTCATAGCTTGCCTATTATTTTTATGCATGACCCTAAGCATGATGGGATGTTAATTTCTTAATTAAGTCAGGAACCACACCTGTGTGGAAGCACCTGCTTTCAAAATAGTTTGTATCCCTCATTTACTCAAGTGCTTCCATTATGTTTGCAGTTACATGTATCTATGGCTCTGTGTGACATCACTTCTTGTCAGTGTGACTCAGGTGATTGTAGTTTCAGCTGCACCTAGCCTACGGGTTTACCGAAATCAAACATGAACATATTACATGTAGTGTTAGAGTCAAGTTATAAATGCAATATCAAAAAGGTAGAGTCAGACACAGTTACACTAATATATAATTAGTGTAACTGTGCACATATTTCTGTTTTATATGAAATCACTATTTCTTCTAAAATAAGTTGAAACTGAAATAACTTTTGGGGTTCATATATTTTTTTGTTTGATTTACAACTGTACAGGACCCCCCAAAATAATAATGGCCTAGACTAAACCATTACGAATTCAGAAGAATTCAAAATAATTTGGTTGGAGGCAGGTGATTCTCATTTACAGTGTAATTTCTCTCACCTGTGGGAAGTTGCGGGTCAAATCAAATCCAATTTTATTGGTTGCAGACACATATTTAGCAGATGTTATTGCGGGTGTAGCGAAATATTTGGGTTCCTACAGTAGCTCCAACAGTGCAGTAATATCTAATACACAGCAACAGTTGCAGGTGCGTACAAGGTAAAAATAACAATTCAGCCAGTTTTGAGAAGAGAAAATGGAACATTCCACTCCATACCACTTCACTGTAAAGTGCATGGATGCCAATATATTACAGTACAACTGTATGCACGAAGTAAACAGCAATGTTAGGCCCATTGCCACAATAACCAAAAGTAGTGAAACGCAAACCTAAACTTCTCCGGTCTTTCTGATTCGCAGCAATCAGGTTGTAGCTATTGAAGCGTATCCGTGCAGACGCCCTGTGATACTCTGTGAGTGCCAAAGGTGACACCATTGGTTCCAAAGTGGTTTGGCAAAATGTGTTACGTGTCTTTTCTGGGCCTTTCACATCTCAAAATAGGATGCTGCCCCTTTAAGACAAACGTTCCAAAATAGACATTGACTGGCTACAGTAGACCAGCCAAGACCAATGCTTTCTTTATACAGACTATCAACAGTAGCCAGCATATTGCTAATATGTTCACTAGTGAAAGTTTACTTTTGTAAATAATTTTCCCTAAAAATAAATAACTCAGTGAGTAGATTGATGGGCGCTTATTTTTGCTCAGGCCAGCTCGCATCTGCAATGTGAACGTAGCCATCAACTTCTGTACTGCTCAAGAAGTGGTGACTCGCGGGAGTGTAGTGGTGCTTGAATGAACGGCCTATGATATTGCTCAAATAAAAACAGCACAACTTTTCTGTGTGTAGTCTTCAATGGTTTGTCAATGGTAGATGCTGAACTGGAACGCAAAAATTTGAGAAGTTACTGGCCCGGTTGGTGCTGCTGCTTTGAAAGTGGTGTGCGATTGAAAAGTACTGGGGCAGATGCTGTCTCGCCACATGTTTTCCAGCGGCTCTGGGGAGTGCATTGTCTTGCATCACGCTCATCTGCAACATATGCAGTGCTGTTTGTAGCAACTTAATATCGCTAAGTCTCAGTTTGATGGAACGTTATACGTGTATTGATTAGATGTCTGAATGTAAAAGTTGATTTGAAGCTACATGAGTTGGGGTACTCACAGTGATCTTGGTGGCTTTGTTGAGAGCAATGACCCAGTCTCTGAGGTCAGCAGCATCGTTGGCTTGGAGGAAATACCGGCGAGATACTGCATTGATCACTGCAGACATAGTGATATATAGTGCCACACCTACTCAGTCAAGGGTTTCTCTTTATTTTTACTATTTTCTACATTGTAGAATAATAGTAAAGACATCAAAACTATGAAAACACACACACACACATTAACCAAAAAGTGTTAAACAAATCAACATATATTTGAGATAATTCAATGTAGCCACCCTTTGCCTTGATGACAGCTTTGCACACTTGGCATTCTCTCAACCAGCTTAATCTGGAATGCTTTTTCAACAGCCTTGAAGGAGTTCTCACATATGATGAGCACTTGTTTGCTGCTTTTCCTCCACTCTGCATTCCAGGTGAAGCTGCGGTCCAACTCAGGTTGGGTGATTTTGGAGGCCAGGTAATCTGAGGCAGCACTCAATCACTCTTTCTTGGTCAAATAGCCCTTACACAGCCTGGAGGAGTGTTGGATCATTGTCCTGTTGAAAAACAAATGAGGGTTCCACTAACTAGATGGGATGGCGTATTGCTGCAAAATGCTATACCCATGCTGGTTAAGTGTGACTTGAATTCAAAATAAATCACTGACAGTGTCACCAGCAAAGCACCCCCACACCTCCTCCTCCGTGCTTCACCACACATGCAGAGATAATCCGTTCACCTACTCTGCATCTCACAAAGACACAGCGGTTGGAACCACCATCTAAAATTTGGACTCAGTCATCTTTCTAGGCCCAAGCAAGTCTCTTCTGCTTATTGGCGTCCTTTAGTAGTTCTTTGCAACAATTCGACCATGAAGACTTGACTCACACAGTCTCCTCTGAACAGTTGATGTTACTTGAACTCTGTGACATAGCGACTTTCTTTATTTTGATAGCTTATTCGCCGTTAGTCAGCACCTCCACACAAACTTTTATTCTGGGTGTGCGCCAGCTCATGTTTTTTGTGAAGCATTTAAACTCAGCAAAAAAAGAAACATCCTCTCACTGTCAACTGTGTTTATTTTCAGCAAACTTAACATATGTTCATACAAATATTTACACAACAAGATTCAACAACTGAGACATAAACTGAACAAGTTCCACAGACATGTGACTAACAGAAATTGATTCATGTGTTCCTGAACAAAGGGAAGAAAAATCAAAATCAAAAGTAATAGTCAGCATCTGGTGTGGCAACCAGCTGCATTAAGTACTGCAGTGCATCTCCTCCTCATGGACTGCACCAGGTTTGCCGGTTCTTGCTGTTAGATGTTACCCCACTCTTCCACCAAGGCACCTGAAAGTTCCCAGACATTTCTGGGGGGAATGGCCCTAGCCCTCACCCTCCGATCCAACAGGTCCCAGAAGTGCTCAATGGGATTGAGATGTTGTTGTTTTTTTCACCTTTATTTAACCAGGTAAGCTAGTTGAGAACAAGATCTCATTTACAACTGCGACCTGGCCAAGATAAAGCAAAGCAGTGCGACACAAACAACACAGAGTTACACATGGAATTAACAAGTCAATAACACAATAGGAAAAAAAGTTTAAATACAGTGTGTGCAAATGGAGTGAGGAGGTAGGCAATAAATACGCCATAGTAGCGAAGTAATTACAATTTAGCAGAATAACACTGGAGTGATAAACGAGCAGATGATGATGTGCAAGTAGAGCTACTGGTGTGCAAAAGAGCAGAAAAGTAAATAAAAACAATATGGGGATGAGGTAGGTAGATTGGGTGGGCTATTTACAGATGGACTATGTACAGCTGCTGCGATCGGTTAGCTGCTCAGATAGCTGACGTTTAAAGTTAGTGAGGGAAATGTAAGTCTCCAGCTTCAGCGATTTTTGCCAATCGTTCCAGTCACTGGCAGCAGAGAACCGGAAGGAAAGGCAGCCAAAGGAGGTGTTGGCTTTGGGGATGACCAGTGAGATATACCTGCTGGAGCGCGTGCTACGGGTGGGTGTTGTTATCATGACCAGTGAGCTGAGATAAGGCGGAGCTTTACCTAGCATAGACGTATAGATGACCTAAAGCAGTGCGTCTGGTGACGAATATGTAGCGAAGGACAACCGACTAAGGCATACAGGTCGCAGTGGTGGGTGGTATAAGGGGCTTTGGTAACAAAACAGATGGCACTGTAATAGACTGCATCCAGTTTGCTGAGTATTGGAAGCTATTTTGTAGAGGATATTGCCGAAGTCGAGGATCGGTAGGATAGTCAGTTTTAATAGGGTAAGTTTGGCGGCGTGAGTGAAGGAGGCTTTGTTGCGAAATAGAAAGCTGATTATAGATTTGATTTTGGATTGGAGATGTTTAATATGAGTCTGGAAGAAGAGTTTACAGTCTAGCCAGACACCTAGGTATGTGTAGTTGTCCACATATTCTAGGTCAGAACAGTCCAGGGTAGTGATGCTAGTCGGGCGGGCGGGTGTGGGCAGCGAACAGTTGAAAAGCATGCATTTGGTTTTACTAGCGTTTAAGAGCAGATGGAGACCACGGAAGGAGTGTTGTATGGCATTGAAGCTCGTTTGGAGGTTAGTTAACAGTGTCCAAAGGGCCAGATGTATACAGAATGGTGTCGTCTGCGTAGAGGTGGATCAGGGAATCACCCGCAGCAAGAGCGACATCATTGATATGTACAATGTACAGAGAAAAGAGTCGGCCCGAGAATTAAACCCTGTGGCACGCCCATTAGAGACGGCCAGAGGTCCGGACAACAGGCCCTCCGATTTGACACACTGAAATCTGTCTGCAAAGTAGTTGGTGAACCAGGCGAGGCAGTCATTTGAGAAACCAAGGCTATTGAGTCTGCCGATAAGAATACAGTGATTGACAGAGTCGATGAAGACGGCTGCAGTGTACTGTTTTTTATCGATGGCGGTTATGATATCGTTTAGTACCTTGAGCGTGGCTGAGGTGCACCCGTGACCAGCTCGGAAACCGGATTGCACAGTGGAGACGGTACGGTGGGATTCGAAATCGTCAGTGATCTGTTTATTAACTTGGCTTTCGAAGACTTTAGAGAGGTTCGGCAGGATGGATATAGGTCTATAACAGTTTGGGTCTAGAGTGTCACCCCCTTTGAAGAGGGGGATGACCGCGGCAGCTTTCCAATCTTGAGGGATCTCGGACAATACGAAAGAGAGGTTGAACAGACCGGTAACAGGGGTTGCAACAATGGCGGCCGATAGTTTTAGAAAGAGAGGGTCCAGATTGTCTAGCCCAGCTGATTTGTACGGGTCCAGGTTTTGCAGCTATCTGGATTTGGGTGAAGGAGCTGGGGAAGCTCGGGCAAGTAGCTGCGGGGTGGGGTGGGAGGAGCGGGGTGCGGAGCTGTTGGCCGGGGTTGGGGTAGCCAGGAGGAAAGCATGGCCAGCCATAGAGAAATGCTTATAGACATTTTCGATTGTCATGGATTTATCGGTGGAACATAATAACAAAATCTTATTTTCAATGACGGCCTAGGAACAGTGGGTTAACTGCCTGTTCAGCGGCAGAACGACAGATTTGTACCTTGTCAGCTCTGGGATTTGAATAACCTTCTGGTTACTAGTCCAAAGCTCTAACCACTAGGCTACCCTGCCGCCCCTAGTTCTAATTTTTTTGAAAGGGGCATGCTTATTTAAGATGGTGAGGAAATTACTTTTAAAGAACGACCAGGCATCCTTGACTGACGGGATGAGGTCAATATCCTTACAGGATGCCCGGGCCAGGTCGATTAGAAAGGCCTGCTCGCAGAAGTGTTTTAGGGAGCGTTTGACAGTGATGAGGGGAGGGGTGGTCGTTTGACCGCGGACCCATAGCGGATGCAGGCAATGAGGCAGTGATCTCTGAGATCCTGATTGAAAACAACAGAGGTGTATTTGGAGGGCAAGTTGGTCAGGATAATATCTATGAGGGTGCCCATGTTTACGGATTTAGGGTTGTACCTGGTGGGTTCCTTGATGATTTGTGTGAGATTGAGGGCATCTAGCTTAGATTGTAGGACGGCCGGGGTGTTAAGCATATCCCAGTTTAGGTCACCTAACAGAACGAACTCTGAAGATAGATGCAATCAATTCACATATGGTGTCCAGGGCACTGATGGGAGCTGAGGGGGGTCTATAACAGGCGGCAACAAATTATTTCTGGAGAGATTCATTTTTAAAATTAGAAGTTAGAACTGTTTGGGCATAAACCTGGAAAGTAAGCCTGCAAAGTTCTGTCAATCTCTGCAGTAGATTGCAACTCTTCCCCCTTTGGCAGTTCTATCTTTACGGAAAATGTTGTAGTTTGGTATGGAGGCCTAAGCCAGGATTCAGACACGGCAAGGACATCAGGGTTGGCGGAGTGTGCTAAAGCAGTGAGTAAAACAAACTTAGGGAGGAGGCTTCTGATGTTGACATGCATGAAACCAAGGCTTTTTCGATTACAGAAGTTAACAAATGAGAGTGCCTGGGGACACGCAGGGCCTGGGTTAACCTCCACATCACCCTGGGAACAGAGGAGGAGTAGGACGAGGGTACGGCTAAAGGCTATCAAAACTGGTTGTCTAGTGCGTTGGGGACAGAGAATAAAAGGAGCAGATTTCTGGGCGTGGTAGAATAGATTCAGGGCATAATGTGAGACAGGGGTATGGTGGGGTGCGGGTACAGTGGTGGTAAGCCCAGGCACTAAGCGATGATAAGAGAGGTTGCTGGTTATACTGGGTGAGGTCACCGCATGTGTGAGGGGTGAGACAAAGGAGGAATCTGAGGCATGTAGAATGGGACTAGGGGCTCCATGGTAAACTAAAACAATGATAACTATCCTAAACAACAGTATACAAGGCATATTGACATTTGAGAGAGACAAAGTAATCACAGTGTCACGCCCTGACCTTAGAGAGCCTTGTTTATTCTCTATTTGGTTAGGTCAGGGTGTGACTTGGGTGGGCAAATCTATGTGTACTATTTCTTTGTTGGCCGGATCTGGTTCCCAATCAGAGGCAGCTGTCTATCGTTGTCTCTGATTGGGATTCATACTTAGGCAGCCTGTTTTCCACCCTAGTTTGTGGGATCTCGTCTTTGTACAGGCACCATGCTTTGCGGTTACATGTACTGTGTCTCAGGTACACATCCACAGCCCGGTGCGCTCTGTGCCAGAACCCCACATTTGCCGTGCTAGAGTGGGCATTCAGCCAGGACGGATTGTGCCGGCTCAGCGCTCCTGGTCTCCGGTGCGTCTCTTCGGCCCAGGATATCCTTGCGCCGGCTCTGCGCATTGTGTCTCCGGTGCACCTTCACAGCCCAGTGCGTCCTGTGCCAGCGCCCCGCACTTGCCGGGCTAAAGGCAGCTGTGTCGTTGTCTCTGATTGGGAATCATACTTAGGCAGCCTGTTTTCCACCCTAGTTTGTGGGATCTTGTCTTTGTATAGTTGCTGTTTAGCGCTACAGAGCTTTACGTTCGTATCGTGTTTTGTTGTAATTTGAAAATAAAGTCAAATATACGCCTACCACGCTGCACCTTGGTCTCCTTTGAACAATGGACATAACACACAGGTGTTGATTGGGAGAGCTAGCTAAGACAACAACGGTTAAGACAACAGCTAATCAAGTAAGACAACAACAGGTAAAATGGCGATGAATGGGCAGAGGGTCGGTTAACTACACATAGAGCCTGTGTTCAGGGCTAGGGCCGACATTTTTAAAAAAAATTAACAAAATGGAGTACCGTGATAAATGAACAGTCCAGCAGACATCAGCTATGTAGCCAAGTGATCATATGGTCCAATGAACAGCAATAGATGTAGCAGGGAAGCCGCAGAGTAGTCGTTACCACGCGGGAGACACGGCTTTTAAAAGTTAGCAGGCCGGGGTAGGTAGAAGCGTCTGCTCCGACGTCGGCAACAGCCTGTTGAGGACACAGCGGATGGAATTAGGATCCGGGCTCCTCGCTGGCCATGGCAGAATACTGACATTCCTGTCTTGCAGGAAATCACACACAGAACGAGCAGAATGGCTGGTGGCATTGTCATGCTGGAGGGTCATGTCAGGATGAGCCTGCAGGAAGGGTACCACATGAGGGAAGAGGATGTCTTCCCTGTAACGCACAGCGTTGAGATTGCCTGACAACAAGCAATGACAACAAGCTCAGTCCGATGATGCTGTGACACACCGCCCCAGACCATGACCTCCAAATCGATCCCGCTCCAGAGTACAGGCCTCGGTGTAACGCTCATTTCTTTGACGATAAATGCAAATCCGACCATCACCCCTGGTGAGACAAAACCGCGACTCCTCAGTGAAGAGTACTTTTTGCCAGTCCTGTCTGGTCCAGCGACGGTGGGTTTGTGCCCATAGGCGACGTTGTTGTCAGTGATGTCTGGTGAGGACCTGCCTTACAACAGGCCTACAAGCCCTTAGTCCAGGCTCTCTCAGCCTATTGCGGACAGTCTGAGCACTGATGGAGGGATTGTGCAATCCTGATGTAACTCGGGCAGTTGTTGTTGCCATCCTGTACCTGTCCCGCAGGTGTGATGTTCGGATGTACCGATCCTGTACAGGTGTTGTTACACGTGGTCTGCCACTGCGAGGACGATCAGCTGTCCGTCCTGTCTCCCTGTAGTGCTGTCTTAGGCGTCTCACACTACAGACATTGCCATTTATTGCCCTGGCCACATCTGCAGTCCTCATGCCACCTTGCAGCATGCCTAAGACACGTTCACGCAGATGAGCAGGGACCCTGGGCATCTTTTTTTGTGTGTTATTCAGAGTCAGTAGAAAGGCCTCTTTAGTGTCCCAAGTTTTCATAACTATGACCTTATTTGTCTACCGTCTGTAAGCTGTTAGTGTCTTAATGACCATTCCACTGGTGCAGGTTCATTAATTCTTTATGGTCCATTGAACAAGCATGGGAAACAGTGTTTAACCCCTTTAGAATGAAGATCTGTGAAGTTATTTGGATTTTTACGAACTCTTTAAAGACAGGGTCCTGAAAAAGGGACGTTTCTTTTTTTCCCCAGAGTTTATTTGGGCTGCAATTTCTGAGGCTGGTAATTCTAATGAACGTATCCTCTGCAGTAGAAGTGACTCTGGGTCTTCCTTTCCTGTGGCGGTCCTCATGAGAGACAGTTTCATCATAGCGCTTGATGGTTTTTGCGACTGCACTTGAAGAAACTTTCAGATTGACTGACCTTCATGTCTTAAAGTAATGATGGACTGTTGTTTCTCTCTGCTTATTTGAGCTGTTCTTGTCCTAATATGGACTTGGTCTTTTACCAAATAGGGCTATCTTCTGTATACCAACCCTACCTTGTCACAACACAACTGATTGGCTCAAACGCATGAAGAAGGAAAGAAATGACAAATTAACTTAAGGCACACCTGTTAATTGAAATACATTGCACCTCATGAAGCTGGTTGAGAGAATGTCAAGAGTGTGCAAAGCTGTCATCAAGGCAAAGGGTGGCTACTTTGAAGAACCTCAAATATAAAATATATTTTGAATTTGTTTAACAATTTGTTTTTAGTTACTACATGATTATATATGTGTTATTTTATAGTTTTGATGTCTTGAATATTATTCTACAATGTAGAAAATAATAAAAATAAAGAAAAACCCTTGAATGAGTAGGTGTGTCCAAACTCTTGACTGGTACTGTACTTAGAAATATATAATATTATATAGCAATACAGAACATAAATACAGAGGCTATAATAGCATTGATCACTGCAAAGAGGACAGAACAGGTATGATAAAAAAAGGAACGTGTTTCACCAGGGCCATGAGAACACCCTACACACACACACACACACACACACACTAACACACACGTTGACTCACCAAAGCAGAACTCAGTCTTGGGCTTCTGTTTCCCCGTGGCCTCGCTCACCTAACCCCCAAACAGAGGAGGAGAAGGCAAGAGAGAGAAGATGAGAGTCTGGAATTAGTCAAAAACATTGCCCTTAATAAGTCATCTGTTTTAGGGTGTTGTTACCTTGGAGATATATGTCAGCTGCAGACTCCCGACTGCATTCGCTCCACTGGGCAGGTTCTACAGGCAGTGATACAACACACCAATGTAATAGACACAGTAACACAACACTCAATATAACAAACACTTCTGCAAGCAGAGATCGTTAAAGGCACAGAGAAGCCTTCTACACCTAGTCTCACTTCCTCTATAGGAGGTGTGTTTCTACTCTGCTAGTGGCGGAACACAACCACTATCTGACCACACTCTGCCTCAGACACATCAGAGATCATGTGTGTTTGTACAGGCAGTATGATGTGTGTGTTTGTGTGTACCTGGGGGTTGTCCATGTACCACAGCAGTGTGTTGCCCTGTGTGTCCAGTATAAAATAGCGTCTCTGGAAGCGGTTGCTGCCTTCTTTCTCCTCGATGTCTAGAAAGCCACAGACACGGTTCTGTCTGTCCAAGTATGGCATACTGCTGCCTGCTACCACATCACTGAGAGATGGGGGGGGGGGGGGGCATGTCACACACACACTCAGCAGTTTTTCATGTGACGTTATTGAGGCAGCCTAGCTAAGCCTAAGGCCCGAGGCTGTGCTGCTAACCAGAGGATTCACCACAGCTGGAAATTATAGACTACTGAACAGATCTGCATACAGGCACATTTCATCTGGCCAGATAGAGAGAGAGAGAGAGGGGGGGGGGGGCAGAGAGAGAGTGACAAGGGAATGAACATCAGAGGACAACCTAACCTAACTGTCAGAGAGACTGACATGCTGAGGACATAACATCATCATGACATCATCTGGGCAGTTATTGCACCTACCTGGTCACATGAGCATACAAAGACAACTTCCCCTCTGGAACAGGCAATATGAACAACATTTTGTTTTAGGAAATAAAGAAAGAAAAACACACACATGCAGACACACAGCCAATCCTTGGTATAAATCAAATAATATATTTTTGGCATTAAGCATAGCAGCAGTAACCAGTGGTGGAAAAAGTTCTCAATTGTTATACTTGAATAAAAGTAAAGATACCTTAATAGAAAATGACTCAAGTACAAGTCCCCCAAATGTATCTGGTTTTAAATGTACTTAAGTACAGTGGTGGAAAAAGTACCCACTTGTCATACTTGAGTAAAAGTAAAAAGTTAATCCTGTACATCAAACCTCTTGCATCAAGTAAACCTGACTGCATGATTTACAGACAGCCAGGGCACACTCCAACACAATTGACAAAAGCAGTATTTGTGTTTAGTATGTCCGCCAGATCAGAGACAGTAGGGATGACAATGCATTATATTGATAAGTGTGTGAATTGGACCATATTGCTGTCCTGTCTGAGCATTTGAAGTGTAAGTGTAGTACTTCTGGGTGTCAGGGAAAATGTATGGGAGTAAAATGTACATATTTTCTTTAGGAATGTAGTGGAGAAAAAGTCAAAGTTATCCAAATGATAAACAGTAACGCACAGATACCCAAAGTATTTTTTACTTAGTTACTTTACATCACCAGCAGTAACCAAGTCTGAAATTAGGCTACATGTTGGCATAGATGGAACACTTAAAGTAGTTATCCATCTTTACAATACATGGTGATTTGTATGTGATGCCATGCTGATTGTTCTATATAGGCCTGATTCCTGTAAATATTTCGTTTTGTTTAAATGCACAGTTATTCCCCAAACCGAATGAGGAGATAGATACTTATACTATATTGATACTATCTATCTATCTATCTATAGGATCATAGGATCAGATACAGACGGAACCCATCCTGTATCATATATACATTATTTTGTCAGGTGCTCAGTGGGCTTTGTTCCATATATAAACTGTCTGTCAGTTATTTCACTAGTTGTCGACCCGCATGGATAACTTCGTCAGCCAATAAAGCATGATTTAGCATCAGGTTGAGATGACATGAAAGTTTCGTGATTCAATTATCTGCCGACCACAACCCCCCCTTCCCAACAAGACGCACGCGCACACATACACACGCAGACAGAAATTCCGCGAAAACTTACCCGTTTTAACTGGTCAGTGTGCGCCAGTGCGTCCGAAGTGGAAGAGTAAAACGCGTCTCACCAGGGTAAAATGGAAGTTTAAATCCGCTGTTACTCTGAGTTTACATGACATAGCCTGACATCTGAAATGTATGTGTGCAGCACCCGAACACCGCTGTGGCTTCTTTCCGGGTAGAGCTCGCAATTATAATATATTTTCGACCTAGAACCAACCCCGGAAATGATCTAGTCTCTTGCTCGTTGTTACTGGACAAAGACGTAATCTATATACCTCTCTGGCATTAAAGAACTGCATTGACTTGAACTCTTGACTGGCTCTGATCTCTCGGTTGTTGCTTCGTGTTTGAATTGTCCTCATGACTGTCATTGTGCTCTGCGCTACAATGTAACTTTCTGCAGCAGCTGTCAATTTAGCCAGCAGATCCGACCGGCTAGTTTACAGCTGCACTAGGGTCGGACAGGCTTCCTGTGTAGATTGACACATTGGAGCAGGTGAGAGATATGGCTCAGAAAACATACCTTAATCCAGGCATGAGAAATTAGTTTGTACTCAATTGTCCCATTATCCCAACTGTTTATCCAAGGTTTAGCAGTGGTTCAATCTTCTTGGTGTAACAGTTGGGATAAAGGGACAATTTTGAGTAACTGTTTGGATAATGGGACAATTCTCATCCCTGGATTGAGGTACATTTCTGAGCCATGACCCTACTGCAGCTGTAAGCAAGTGGGTAGGATCTGCTGGATACCTCCAACTACTGTAGGGTACAGCAGGGGTGTATTCAATAGTCAGAATCTGTTGCTAAGCATTTTTCTGTTGCAAAACATTTGTTGCAAAACGTTTTGCAACAGAAACCATTTACTCCAAATGTAAAATATTATTCAACAAAAACAATAGTTTCTTTTGGACAAATTTAGGTAAGTCCCTTCCTGTTTTGTTCCTAGAGGAAACAATCAATGGTTTCCATTGCAAAACGTTTTGCAGCAGACAAAAACGTTTTGCAGTGGAATTGGACTAATGAATACACTCCTGGCTAGCCTGGAGGCTGAATGTACAGTGCCCTTTGGAAAGTATTCGGCCCCCTTGAACTTTGTGACCTTTTGCCACATTTCAGGCTTCAAACATAAAGATATAAAACTGTATTTTTTTGTGAAGAATCAACAACAAGTGGGACACAAACATGAGGTAGAACGACATTTATTGGATATTTCAAACTTTTTTAACAAATCAAAAACTGAAAAATTGGGCGTGCAAAATTATTCAGCCCCCTTAAGTTAATACTTTGTAGCGCCACCTTTTGCTGCGATTACAGCTGTAAGTCGCTTGGGGTATGTCTCCATCAGTTTTGCACATAGAGAGACTGACATTTTTTCCCATTCCTCCTTGCAAAACAGCTCGAGCTCAGTGAGGTTGGATGGAGAGCATTTGTGAACAGCAGTTTTCAGTTCTTTCCACAGATTCTCAATTGGATTCAGGTCTGGACTTTGACTTGGCCATTCTAACACCTGGATATGTTTATTTTTGAACCATTCCATTGTAGATTTTGCTTTATGTTTTGGATCATTGTCTTGTTGGAAGACAAATCTCCGTCCCAGTCTCAGGTCTTTTGCAGACTCCATCAGGTTTTCTTCCAGAATGGTCCTGTATTTGGCTCCATCCATCTTCCCATCAATTTTAACCATCTTCCCTGTCCCTGCTGAAGAAAAGCAGGCCCAAACCATGATGCTACCACCACCATGTTTGACAGTGGGGATGGTGTGTTCAGCTGTGTTGCTTTTACGCCAAACATAACGTTTTGCATTGTTGCCAAAAAGTTCAATTTTGGTTTCATCTGACCAGAGCACCTTCTTCCACATGTTTGGTGTGTCTCCCAGGTGGCTTGTGGCAAACTTTAAACAACACTTTTTATGGATATCTTTAAGAAATGGCTTTCTTCTTGCCACTCTTCAATAAAGGCCAGATTTGTGCAATATACGACTGATTGTTGTCCTATGGACAGAGTCTCCCACCTCAGCTGTAGATCTCTGCAGTTCATCCAGAGTGATTATGGGCCTCTTGGCTGCATCTCTGATCAGTCTTCTCCTTGTATGAGCTGAAAGTTTAGAGGGACGGCCAGGTCTTGGTAGATTTGCAGTGGTCTGATACTCCTTCCATTTCAATATTATCGCTTGCACAGTGCTCCTTGGGATGTTTAAAGCTTGAGAAATCTTTTTGTATCCAAATCCGGCTTTAAACTTCTTCACAACAGTATCTCGGACCTGCCTGGTGTGTTCCTTGTTCTTCATGATGCTCTCTGCGCTTTTAACGGACCTCTGAGACTATCACAGTGCAGGTGCATTTATACGGAGACTTGATTACACACAGGTGGATTGTATTTATCATCATTAGTCATTTAGGTCAACATTGGATCATTCAGAGATCCTCACTGAACTTCTGGAGAGAGTTTGCTGCACTGAAAGTAAAGGGGCTGAATAATTTTGCACGCCCAATTTTTCAGTTTTTGATTTGTTAAAAAAGTTTGAACAAGTTCCACTTCATGATTGTGTCCCACTTGTTGTTGATTCTTCACAAAAAAATACAGTTTTATATCTTTATGTTTGAAGCCTGAAATGTGGCAAAAGGTTGCAAAGTTCAAGGGGGCCGAATACTTTCGCAAGGCACTGTAACTCACAGGAGAAAGCATCAGAGCAAGCAAAACAGCACCCCTCTGTCTCTCTACGTGTAGGCCATCTATCTGATACTGTCTGGTCCAAACGAGTATGACATTGTTGCTGGCTGTAGCATTGAATGAAAGGGAAGCCAGTGAGCATTTGGTATATAAAGAAAAAATGTAAAAATTTTTTACCAATCAACGTTGAGCCAAACTGAGTGAGCTCCACTGTGAATGGTCCTAGCTTAGGTAAAAAAGAAGTGTCCTGGGAAGCCAGCTTGGATTTGGTGTCTCTCCTATCAAATTGCTTTGAGAGCATACGTCATTAACAGAAACAACTTGAATTGTTGCATCTTGTTGTGTTGTCCGCTTTGTGGCTAGCTAGCTAAAATGGGCCCTTTACTAAATTAGCCATGGATGGAGATAGGGATTTGGACTTCTGGTTTTACTTAATTCTCCGTACTGGCCAATGATTATAACTGTGATTCTGATCCAACCATTAATTCATACATTGTTGTGCCCCTGGCCTGCGAGGATGGAAGTTCAATATGTACAGTAGCTGGATGTAGAAGGCTGTTAACTAGCTAACATTGCCCTTGAATGAAAGGTAGGCTAGCGAGCACGCATTTTATGGCGAGCAAGCATTTTAGCCAGGTAGCCTAGGAGAACAAAAAATAAGAGTGTACTGTATGACAGAGTGATAGACCGTTTCGTCAACATGAAAGAGAGAAGGATGGCATTGGTGTTTCTCTACAAGTAGGTTGAGTCAACATGTTTTTCTAGTTCCACGGACATGCGTGTAAACAGATTAGAAGCATGGATAGCCACATATTTAGCTTACATTGATTGGACTAAATTGTTTTTGGTATCTTTTAGTTGTCACTGTATTAGACTAAGCAGAGGTGATGAATTTGAAATGGTGCTGGAATAGTGGAGGCAGCTTCTGTTTTCTTTGTAACTTGTGGTAACTCTCTGTGGTTCTAAATCAATAGTTGTTTAGTGGTCCGAAAATGTCAGAAACATTAACTTGCTTAATCATGCTGTAGGTCATGCCTGTTACATGCAATATGTGTCGTGGACTTCACTGGGCAGAGGTTGCTATCCGGTATTGTGATAAAACAAAGGTGTGGTTGAATTTATTCTGCCACTGTCTTATTTTGGGCAGAGGTTGCTATCCGGTATTGTGATAAAACAAAGTTGTGGTTGAATTTATTCTGCCACTGTCTTATTTTCCCGGCCTTTATTAGCCTAAACATCACAGTCGTGGTTAAATGATCTATGCTACAGAGCGGAAAAGTTGCGCATCTTGATTGTTGACCAACAGTGCCTCACAGTGGAGGTGTCATAATACCCATAAAACCTAGCAGTCAAACAGGGAAATAGTTCCAATTGTTTTTCAAACATACATTTTTCCCTTATGGAATTTTAGAAACACTTAAAATAAAAGCTGTGTTTTGTGGTAGGCTTACCTTAGCGTGATGTTTTGATAAACGTGTAAATCTCTCCCAGACAAGGTGACTTTTATCAATCTGTCGTTCTGCCCCTGAACAAGGCAGTTAACCCACTGTTCCTAGGCCGTCATTGTAAATAAGAATTTGTTCTTAACTGACTTGCCTAGTAAAATAAAGGTTTAAAATATATATATATATATATATATATATATATATATATATATATATATTCAGCTCTATTTACTCTCAGATCTGAAAATACTAATTAACATCAAAGTAGACATCATGCAAGACTACAAATCCCTGCAAACTCTTGCACGTCATCTCTAGCTAAACCTTTGCTAAAAGGTATTGTGTCAATTTAGAACTTGCACAAAACAGTTCACAGAATTGTAAATTTACAAAAATGAAGCCAATGTATTCATTACTACATTAGATAGTTAATCCAGATATTCTTAACTTTGCCTCGATTCGGCAGACTCGTCCAGATCTTGGCATTTGTAGTTCTTTATGTTAGCCACATTAGCAGCTAATTAGCGGGTATTTTTTTTTTTTTGGGGGGGGGGGGGGGATACAGGCAAATATATTGATAAAAGTCACCTTGTCCTAGAGAGATTTACACGGTTATCTAAACGTCATGCCAGGGTAAACCTACATGAAACACAGCCCTTATCTGAAGTGTTTCTAAAATCCCTTATGGGAAAAATTAATGGGGGGAAACTATTAGAACCATTTCCTTGTTTGACCGCTAGGTTTTATGGGTATTATGACTCTTACTGTGGTACTGTCAATGATCAGCCTTGAAAAGGGGATACCTAGTCAGTTGTCCAACTGAATGTATTCAACTGTAATGTGTCTTCCGCATTTAACCCAACCCCTCTGATCATTGGCACAAAGGCTGGTTCAAATATCCAAATTAGTGACCAGAAAGAACTTGTTTGGAGGAAATGAGTAGGCCTATGTTTATCATCCATGTAAAATACAGTTTAGCAATCTACTAGTGACTTATTATTGCCTGAACAATAGGCTACCTGGTGATTTCATTGATCATTTTGCAGATAGCCAGTAGCCAACCAAACAAGTCCTATGTGTCTAAATAAGCAGCTGTTACATCGCACTGCCTTCTATATTACGAGATGAAGATGTAACATATTTTGGTGAATTTATTATGGTATTTGTTAGGAAGAACAGGGCTAACCCTCAAGTGCTGGTGCGGTGCAGACCAACCTGGTCTCAGAGTATTTCATATTATTCTGTAAATACATCGGAGACCTCCATTTTAGTATGGTATGTATTAATTTCTGGATGGCATCCCCCATTTCGTATGATATATTACAATTTGTATTATATGTTACGAATTTGCAAAACATACAATATGTTACGAATGTTACGAATTTGAAAAACGTATCATATGTTACAAATTGTAGCTAGGTGGCTAACGTTAGCGGGGTTAGGGTTACGTTTAGGAGTTAGGAGTTAGGTTAAAAGGTTAAGGTTAGGGGAAGGGTTAGCTAACAAGTAGTTTACACCACCATCAGTAACCAAGCAGTAACCAAAAAGTAGTTGCAAAGTACTTAAAAAGTGGTGGAAAATACTTATTTTCCACCATAATTTGCAAATAAATAAATTAAAAATCCTACAATGTGATCTTCTGGATTTTTTTCCTCATTTTGTCTGTCATAGTTGAAGTGTACCTATGATGAAAATTACAGGCCTCTCTCATCTTTTTAAGTGGGAGAACTTGCACAATTGGTGGCTGACTAAATACTTTTTTGCCCCACTGTATCATATTAATTTGAATGTCCTGAATATACATTAACAATGTTACGTCTAGTCTTGGAGACCAAGCTGCGCAGACAGAACATGCTTTCCATCTACCAATTCTGCAACCTCTGCTACAAGCAGACCATATGATTTTGCCTGCTCTGGACTCTAGAGAAGTGACATGATATATCCCTAGTTGATATTGGCTGCTAACATGAATGACTTTCAGTTCCAAATGCAGGTCTAAAATGCAATTTATTTCTGCGTTTTGAAAATGTATCAGCGTTTATGGGTATAATGACAGGCAACATTTATGCTCCCGAGTGACGGATCCGTCTAAGGCACTGCATCTCCGTGCTAGAGGTATCACTACAGATCCTGGTTCGATTCCAGGCTGTATCACAACAGGCCGTGATTGGGAGTCCCATAGGGTGGTGCACAATTGGCCCAGCATCATCCAGGTTAGTTTGACCAGGGGTATGACGTCCATTGTAAATAAGATTGCATTCTTAACTGACTTTCCTAGTTAAATAAAATGTAAATAAGTACACAGCAGGTGTGCGTGTGGGGGTCACACGTTTTGTACCACTTATTTTTGGGTGTTGTGGGTCAAAAAGTGTGAACCACTGGGATACATGATAGAGGCAACACATGGAGAGGGGTTGGATATAGTAATGGTAGGCCAGTATTTCTTAATCTTCTATTTTTACTGGAATTGTATTGGTAGTTCTTAATATGTTCAAAATAGTTTTGTAAAATAGGCAAATTTACTCATCAGACTGTGCTGCTTTCCCTTGTAATAATTGCTCAATCCATGACCATGGTTGCGGGAAAAACATTTTTTGTTTTGTGTAAGTACATACCAAAAGGTTGGTGTAGACTAACAGCAGACACTGTCTCAAACATTAATTGGTCTACCACTCACTAGGCTTCATGTATATCGGAAACAGTCTAATTGATTGTGGACCTATGCTTTATTTATTGTAGGTTATAGGGCCTACCTAGGCTATTAAATATGCTAGTTCAATACATTTTTAACCCTGCATTCATGATACATTCTCATACACAGAGCAAGATATTCTAACCATTTATCTCTTCCCTTCTTTCCTTGTTGTCTTCTATCATTCTTTCCTCAATCTCTCAGCTGGCAGCATCGCTATGGGAACTGGGTCAAAGTCACATCATATGATTCAGGATTTCACCCCCCCCCACCCCCACCCCCTCTGTCTGTGTGTCTCTCTCTCTCTCTCTCTCTCCTGTGTCTCATTCTGTGTTTGTCCCCCCCCCCCCCACGATGGCCGACTAGGCTGACAGGAAATAGAAGTTAAGTCTGCTATGGTGCACAGAGCTACTGTGATTAGCCTGTATGGGGTAGATATTCTGTCTGAATTGAATGATCAGGGGATGCGATCTGTATCCTTGTCTAGACCAGTTGTTTTCTCTGCCTAATATCCAACTGTCCTTACCTGAGCCTGCCATACATAGAATTATTATATAGTCTGAGACAGAGACAGAGACAGAAAGGAAGCCAGTGTTCAGTAGAAACAACATGGACCTGTGTGCTCTCTCTATGGAGAAAACTGGAGGTCGGAGGAGGAAGTAAGTGGGGTCTGTTAACCACAAGCGAGCAAAATGCTACCTGAGTGACCTCACGTCCTGTGGGCTGTAACTAGGTCAGAGGTCACAAACAGCAGAGAGAGTCTAAATCTACGGTCTCAACATTTCCACTGACAGTCTCATGCTAGCATGCTGCACAGTGGCGGATTGGCTGGACCATTATTTAGTTGGATGGGCTGGTTGAAATTGACATACAGAAATAAAACAATTTAAAAAAAGGTGACATGGGCCTATTAAGATTTTTCTCTGTTATACTAATCTATAATGAGCCTTTGGCTGATCAGTGGGCAAAGACTGGCCCCCCTACCAAGACAGACCAGCATGGTTTTCTAATACCGGAGGTCACGCAAATTCAAAGTCAAACACGACATCAGCAAAGAAACCTGCTCCGACACTGTCTTCAGCTATTTTATGGGTGGCTTAGACCATGATTTGGTCAAACAGTAAAGAGCATTATTCTCATGATTCCTGTAACGAAAGTGTCTGCCCTGTGCCCTCGCTGAGGCCTGCTACTGTGATGAGCGAGCCACTTTCCTCTCCCACATCTGCTCAAGAGAAAAATGCATTTAAAAATAAAATTGTGGGAAAAACACCTCTTTCGAAGATTAGTCCTGACCGTAAGCAACAATTTGTTCATCTTCATTAGACCACTTTGTTCCAATATTTCTGTAATTGAGTGATATTTATTCCCATAGTAATTCATTATGGATCCATAACTAAACAAACATCGGTATTTTGAAAGAGTTTTTATCATTATTTTATTAACGAAAGCATAAAGATGTTATCATTATTTACATTGCACGTTCAAACTAAAACAGACTGGCACTAAGAACAGTGGGAATGTTTCCCTAGTCAGCTCCATTATTAGTGCAATGCCCCTTAAAGTGTTGCTCTGTGCTACCCAGTGTGGGGGGGGGTGGGGGTTCACCCCCCCCTTCCCCATGGGCTAGGTCTGTCTTCTGTGCACGGCTCTGTAGGCCCATCCCGTGCCTACTGCCCTCATGCCTTGAGCCTTGTGCGCTTTCAGTGGATACAGCTGGAGAACTGCAAGCCAATCCCATTGTGCACCACTTGGGAGCCATGACCAATATAGATTGTCCTGCTAATGATAGGGTTGATAATATATCTGTGAGAATATCCAAGGGGCTTTTATATCATTTTAAATTAATAATATTTGCTTTGTTTAAAAAAATAACAATATTTTGGAGATTTTGTTTTTTCAAATAACATAAAATGAGAGAGGGAAAAGGCCATTGAAGAGGGGGTGAGACATTATTACTAATTTGTAAATAAAGCCAGTTTGTTATTTTAAATGATTTCTTTCTGTTTTTAGAGGGGGAGAAACCAAACACCTACAGTCATCTCATGGGTCTCCCAGTTGAGGCCAGTACAGGTATTGAACCAGCATCTGTAGCAACACAGCTTGCACTGCTACTCAGTGTCTTAGACCGTTGTGCCACTTAGGCGCTGTACAACGTGACCAGTCGGGAGTGGGCTACACTACAGTAAGAGCAAAACAATCCTGATAAAATAAAATAATGACCTTAGTGTAACAACAGTTTTAGTAAGTAATACTGAAGTCGTGCACAATTATCAGTTATCATTATTCTATGTAGGTTTGTCGCCCGTTCATTGTCAGTTAGAGACAGAGTAGGACCCAAAAGCATAATCGGTGCTCTAACTCCCCCTTGTGGTGGTCTGGAGCAACGAAGTGGTGACGCAGGGTACCGTACTAAACCACAAATTACCTCTAAGTACCGCAGCATAATCGCAAAACTTTTAGTGGAGTAAACACTGTACGGATGTAGTTAATGTGTTGAAAAAAATACCAGCATATTCTGGAGTAAAATATAGCAACTATAGCCTAATTGTCAACCCAAAATTCATGTCAATCACTGGATTAGGTTGCACATCCAAAATATCTTGACTCATTCATTCCTGCTCAGATGTGATTAATGAAACAACTTCGCAGCATGTTGGCGGCATGCACCGTGATGTGGGGCTGAATTCTTGTCCCACACACACACACACAACAAAACCAACTGTAGAGCGATAGAAGGAAAAAGTAAGGGTGCAATAGCATGTTTATTTCTAAATAAGTATTCAAGCATAACAATATGAACAAACATGTTGTCTGTGTTTTAGTTTCTGTTTAATTCATGATGTTTGAAGGCTGAAGAGTGCCGTAACAGACAGTAGGGGGTAACTATGGGAACAAGCCCAGCACTAGGCCTACTGTGGGCTCAGCACTAACCAATAGTATCATACATGCACACTGCTACTGGCATGTTTAGATCTGCCCCAGCTATAAACCAGTGGAGGCTGCTGAGGGGAGGACAGCTCATAATAATGGCTGGAACAGAGCAAATGGAATGGCATCAAACACCTGGAAAGCATGTGTTTGATGTATTTGATACCATTTCACTCATTCTGAGCCAGCCATTACCACGATCCTGTCTTCCCTAATTAAGGTGCCACCAACCATATCGTGTAAACTATTTAGAAATTAAAGCACTTTTTGTACAATGAGCAAATTCACTTATACTGTATGTATATTAAAGTAGTGAAAAGTTTAGTATTTGGTCCAATATTCCTAGCACGCAATGATTACATCAAGCTTGTGAATCTACAAACTTGTTGGATGCATGTTTTGGTTGTGTTTCAGATTATTTTGTGCCCAATATAAATAAATTGTAAATAATGTATTGTCACGATTCATTCAAGACTATCTGTAATCATGGTAGCGTACACATTAATGTAGACGTGTTTAGAAAGGTATTTTATAATTATTTACAATAAAAGTGACTCCAAAATGACAATACATTATTTACCATGAATTTCTATTGGGCAAAAAATTATCTGAAACAATCAAAACAAACAACAAATGCATCCAACAAGTTTGTAGAGTCTCAAGCTTGATGTTATTAAAAAACAAATGTGTACCTTTATTTAACTAGGCAAGTCAGTTAAGAACAAAGTCTTATTTACAATGATGGCCTAGGAACAGTGGGTTAACTGCCTTGTTCAGGGGAACAGTGGGTTAACTGCCTTGTTCAGGGGAACAGTGGGTTAACTGCCTTGTTCAGGGGAACAGTGGGTTAACTGCCTTGTTCAAGGGAACAGTGGGTTACTGCCTTGTTCAGGGGAACAGTGGGTTAACTGCCTTGTTCAGGGGAACAGTGGGTTAACTGCCTTGTTCAGGGGAACAGTGGGTTAACTGCCTTGTTCAGGGGAACAGTTGGTTAACTGCCTTGTTCAGGGGAACAGTTGGTTAACTGCCTTGTTCAGGGGAACAGTGGGTTAACTGCCTTGTTCAGGGGCAGAATGACAGATTATTACCTTGTCAACTCAGGGATTCAATCTAGCAACCTTTCGGTTACTGGCCCAACGGTCTAACCACTAGGCTACCTGCCGCCCGCCATGTCATCTTTGTGTGCTAGAAATATGGGACCAAATACTAAACTTTTGACTACTTTTAATACACATAAGAGAATTTGGGGGGGAATATGCTTTAATTTCTGAACGGTTCACCTGACAAATCCAAAGTGCTGGAGTATAGAGCCAAAACAACAAAAAATGTGTCACTGTCCCAATACTTTTGGAGCTCACTGTACATGTATAGTTGTATACCCAGCCTGGATGCATGCACCCAGAGTCTACTGACACTACAGGAGCTCCAGTCCATCGCTGAATAAATCAAACAACTCATTTCATTTTGACTGGTTACAGACACACAACTGCATCATAGAGTCATATGGTATGATACATCAGTTCCATCTGTCTTTAAACTTGGTTGAATGTGCTTTTATGACCCCCCCCCCCCCCCCCCCACCACAGGCAACACACACACATTCTCTACTAAACCCAGTAACCCCATATGATTCACCAAACCATGGCTCACCAGCATTCTGCTGACACAGCTGACTGAGGGGATGAATCGATAAATGGTTTTGAATAGTAGAGGGTTGTGTGTGTGTGTATATATATATATATGTGTGTGTGTGTGTGTGTGTGTGTATATATATATAATCAGGAGTTTAGAGCCTGCTGAGGGCCATGCGGAGCATCAGAGCCCCAAGTAGTAGAGCAGGGCTGGCTCCCAGACCACTAGCTGTGTTATTGTGTTCCCCGTGGCGGTGGCCCTTATGGGGCCCGTTGCAGTCGTCCGAGAAACAACACTCCATCTTGGCTTCAGAGTTGCCATTGCGGGACTGATCACAGAACGCCTTGTAGGAGCATGACTTCATCACCGTGTCTGAAACAGGAGGAAGGGAGAGAGGAGTAAGGAGAAAGGGAGTGGGGAGGGACAGGAAAGGTGTGAGGAAGGAGAGTCAGTATTGGCTTATTCCAGCCCTGTTGAACCATGGTTTCATACTCTCCTCCTCGTCCTTCAATCTGCCTCTTCTTGGCCCTAGCCCCGCTCCCACTTTTCCCTCTTCTTGGCCCTAGCCCCTGCCCCGCTCCCACTCTTCCCTCTTCTTGGCCCTAGCCCCTGCCCCGCTCCCACTTTTCCCTCTTCTTGGCCCTAGCCCCTGCCCCTGCCCCGCTACCACTCTTCCCTCTTCTTGGCCCTAGCCCCTGCCCCTGCCCCGCTCCACTTTTCCCTCTTCTTGGCACTAGCCCCTGCCCCGCTCCCACTTTTCCTTCTTCTTGGCCCTAGCCCCTGCCCCGCTCCCACTTTTCCCTCTTCTTGGCCCTAGCCCCTGTCCCGCTCCCACTTTTCCCTCTTCTTGGCCCTAGCCCCTGCCCCGCTCCCACTCTTCCCTCTTCTTGGCACTAGCCCCTGCCCCGCTCCACTTTTCCCTCTTCTTGGCCCTAGCCCCTGCCCCTGTCCCGCTCCCACTCTTCCCTCTTCTTGGCCCTAGCCCCTGCCCCGCTCCCACTTTTCCCTCTTCTTGGCCCTAGCCCCTGCCCCGCTCCCACTCTTCCCTCTTCTTGGCACTAGCCCCTGCCCCGCTCCACTTTTCCCTCTTCTTGGCCCTAGCCCCTGCCCCGCTCCACTTTTCCCTCTTCTTGGCACTAGCCCCTGCCCCGCTCCCACTTTTCCCTCTTCTTGGCCCTAGCCCCTGCCCCGCTCCCACTCTTCCCTCTTCTTGGCCCCTGCCCATGCTCCGCTCCCACTTTTCCCTCTTCTTGGCCCTAGCCCCTGCCCCGCTCCCACTTTTCCCTCTTCTTGGCCCTAGCCCCTGCCCCTGCCCCGCTCCCACTTTTTCCTCTTCTTGGCCCTAGCCCCTGCCCCTGCCCCACTCCCACTTTTCCCTCTTCTTGGCCCTAATCCCTGCCCCTGCCCCGCTCCCACTCTTCCCTCTTCTTGGCCCTAATCCCTGCCCCTGCCCCGCTCCCATTTTCCCTCTTCTTGGCACTAGCCCCTGCCCCGCTCCCACTCTTCCCTCTTCTTGGCCCTAGCCCCTGCCCTGCTCCCACTCTTCCCTCTTCTTGGCCCTAGCCCCTGCCCCGCTCCCACTTTTCCCTCTTCTTGGCCCTAGCCCCTGCCCCGCTCCCACTTTTCCCTCTTCTTGGCCCTAGCCCCTGCCCCGCTCCCACTCTTCCCTCTTCTTGGCCCCTGCCCCTGCCCCGCTCCCACTTTTCCCTCTTCTTGGCCCTAGCCCCTTCCCCTGCCCCGCTCCCACTTTTCCCTCTTCTTGGTCCTAGCCCCTTCCCCTGCCCCGCTCCCACTTTTCCCTCTTCTTGGCCCTAGCCCCTTCCCCTGCCCCGCTCCCACTTTTCCCTCTTCTTGGCACTAGCCCCTGTCCCGCTCCCACTTTTCCCTCTTCTTGGCCCCTTCCCCTGCCCCGCTCCCACTTTTCCCTCTTCTTGGCCCTAGCCCCTGCCCCGCTCCCACTTTTCCCTCTTCTTGGCCCTAATCCCTGCCCCTGCCCCGCTCCCACTCTTCCCTCTTCTTGGCCCTAGCCCCTGCCCCTGCCCCGCTCCCACTTTTCCCTCTTCTTGGCCCTAGCCCCTGCCCCGCTCCCACTTTTCCCTCTTCTTGGCCCTAATCCCTGCCCCTGCCCCGCTCCCACACTTCCCTCTTCTTGGCCCTAGCCCCTGCCCCTGCCCCGCTCCCACTTTTCCCTCTTCTTGGCCCTAGCCCCTGCCCCGCTCCCACTTTTCCCTCTTCTTGGCCCCTGCCCCGCTCCCACTCTTCCCTCTTCTTGGCCCTAGCCCCTGCCCCTGCCCCGCTCCCACTTTTCCCTCTTCTTGGCCCTAGCCCCTGCCCCGCTCCCACTTTTCCCTCTTCTTGGCACTAGCCCCTGTCCCACTCCCACTCTTCCCTCTTCTTGGCCCCTGCCCATGCTCCGCTCCCACTTTTCCCTCTACTTGGCCCTAGCCCCTGCCCCGCTCCCACTCTTCCCTCTTCTTGGCCCTAGCCCCTGCCCCGCTCCCACTCTTCCCTCTTCTTGGCCCTAGCCCCTGCCCCGCTCCCACTTTTCCCTCTTCTTGGCCCTAGCCCCTGCCCCGCTCCCACTCTTCCCTCTTCTTGGCCCCTGCCCCTGCCCCGCTCCCACTTTTCCCTCTTCTTGGTCCTAGCCCCTGCCCCGCTCCCACTTTTCCCTCTTCTTGGCCCTAATCCCTGCCCCTGCCCCGCTCCCACTCTTCCCTCTTCTTGGCCCTAGCCCCTGCCCCTGCCCCGCTCCCACTTTTCCCTCTTCTTGGCCCTAGCCCCTGCCCCGCTCCCACTTTTCCCTCTTCTTGGCCCTAGCCCCTGCCCCGCTCCCACTCTTCCCTCTTCTTGGTCCTAGCCCCTGCCCCGCTCCCACTTTTCCCTCTTCTTGGCCCTTCCCCTGCCCCGCTCCCACTTTTCCCTCTACTTGGCCCTAGCCCCTGCCCCACTCCCACTCTTCCCTCTTCTTGGCCCTAGCCCCTGCCCCGCTCCCACTTTTCCCTCTTCTTGGCCCTAGCCCCTGCCCCGCTCCCACTCTTCCCTCTTCTTGGCCCTAGCCCCTGCCCCTGCCCCGCTCCCACTCTTCCCTCTACTTGGCACTAGCCCCTGCCCCGCTCCCACTTTTCCCTCTTCTTGGCCCCTGCCCCTGCCCCGCTCCCACTCTTCCCTCTTCTTGGCCCTAGCCCCTGCCCCGCTCCCACTCTTCCCTCTTCTTGGCCCTAGCCCCTGCCCCGCTCCCACTTTTCCCTCTTCTTGGCCCTAGCCCCTGCCCCGCTCCCACTCTTCCCTCTTCTTGGCCCTAGCCCCTGCCCCGCTCCCACTCTTCCCTCTTCTTGGCCATAGCCCCTGCCCCGCTCCCACTTTTCCCTCTTCTTGGCCATAGCCCCTGCCCCGCTCCCACTTTTCCCTCTTCTTGGCCCTAGCCCCTGCCCCGCTCCCACTTTTCCCTCTACTTGGCCCTAGCCCCTGCCCCACTCCCACTCTTCCCTCTTCTTGGCCCTAGCCCCTGCCCCGCTCCCACTTTTCCCTCTTCTTGGCCCTAGCCCCTGCCCCGCTCCCACTCTTCCCTCTTCTTGGCCCTAATCCCTGCCCCTGCCCCGCTCCCACTCTTCCCTCTTCTTGGCCCTAGCCCCTGCCCCTGCCCCGCTCCCACTCTTCCCTCTACTTGGCACTAGCCCCTGCCCCGCTCCCACTTTTCCCTCTTCTTGGCCCCTGCCCCTGCCCCGCTCCCACTCTTCCCTCTTCTTGGCCCTAGCCCCTGCCCCGCTCCCACTCTTCCCTCTTCTTGGCCCTAGCCCTAGCCCCTGCCCCGCTCCCACTTTTCCCTCTTCTTGGCCCTAGCCCCTGCCCCGCTCCCACTTTTCCCTCTTCTTGCCCTAGCCCCTGCCCCGCTCCCACTCTTCCCTCTTCTTGGCCATAGCCCCTGCCCCGCTCCCACTTTTCCCTCTTCTTGGCCATAGCCCCTGCCCCGTTCCCACTCTTCCCTCTTCTTGGCCATAGCCCCTGCCTCACTCCCTCCCACTCTTCCCCCTTCTCTCCCACAGACACAGCGGGTTGTGGTTGATAAAAGCTGCTGGGAACTTATCCAGAAACCTCAGAGATGAGAGAACACACACACACACACACACACACACACACACACACACACACACACACACACACACACACACACACACACACACACACACACACACACACACACACACACACACACACACACACACACACACACACATTACAGAGGAAAGGAGAGAGACTGCTGACAAAAGAGAGAGAGAAAGATGTATGTAGTCATCAAATTTGTGTGGCCATTAATTTAGTGTGTCATGTATTATAGTAGCATAAAGACATATTTATTTAGCATTAAAATCAGTTTTGTACAAGATGCGTTCATGTCAGTTCCACAGTAGCTAGAACACTGCTAATATACACCCTATGCAGCCTCAATGGGGGGAATGCTTTAGTCTAATTACATATAACTTATACCTATCCAATCATATAGTGGTGATGGTGGTGTTGTCCTAGAACTAGCCTGACATCTAGAGTCTGAAAAGAATGCTGCAAGCTTTGGTCATGAAAGTTATTTTTGTGCAGGGGGTGAGAGTTTGTGTGTGTGCTTACTCTGTCCTGTGATGGTGGAGCAGGCGTCGGCGAATTGAGGGCAGGTGGTGGAGCCTTGTTTGATACAATCACCCTCATTGGACGCTACGCATGAGTGACACTTCAGTGCATGACCTTAAGACATGAAACAGGAGAGAACATCTGAGATGAGACTAAGCAGCATTTACAACTAGCACTCACAGACAGACTAGCACTCACAGACAGACTAGCACTCACAGACAGACTAGCTCTCACAGACAGACTAGCACTCACTCTGAAATAAGATGTATCCAGGCTACCGCTCAACATAATCCTACCTCTCTGTCTCACCATGCACACGTTGTCTCTGAGGAACTAGGAGCCCATAACAACAAACTGATATCTGATGATGTACAAATAACTCTAAGGCTGTGTCTGTGACAACTCAGACTGACCCTGGCCATGTTTCCTGTCCTGTCAACCCTTGGGCTTTTATGAACAAATAAGACCACGCTGAAACAGCAAAACACACAGACAACCAGACAGACAGGTGAACACAGCCCTTCACTAGCACTTCAAGGCACACCTTCCTAATATTGAGTCGCACCTCCCCTTTTGCCCTCTGAACAGCCTCAATTCATTGGGGCATGGACTGTAGAAGGTGTCGAAAGCATTCCACACAACCCCTACCAATATGATGACTAAAATTGAAATATGACCATCTGGTACAGTTATGAATTGTGTTGACCTATGGTTAGGGTTTGCATCGACTACTCTCTGGGTCAGTTCCGTGATCCAAATGAGCTCTTATCATTCCTTTGCCTCCCATCAGATAAACAAGACATCATTTCTAACCTGAACCCAGCTTTAACACTACCCAGTAGACTAGATTCAGACCCACCGTTTAACCCCTTATAAACTCTTAGAAAACCCTGAAACCCCTAGAAGGTACCCCTCTAGTTGAGTAAATAACCCTGCCAGCTAAATGTAGAGAGACTGCCAGCTACATGTACAGAGACTTACTGTGGCAGGCCAGGCATACCAACATCAGCAGAGCCAGGACAGTCTTCATAGTGCTGGATGGACGGTGTGTGTGTCAGTGTACGTTTGGGAGTCCAGTGCAGTAGTGGGAGCAGATAACGGGTAAATACAGAAGAGAGAAAAGAGAAGGGGTGTCTTGGGGCATTAACATCTTAGCCCTAATCCCTATCACACCCAGCGCCCTCTATTCATGTGTGGACTTACCCAGAGTAGTTTTGACAGGGTCAGGTAAACTCTCAGTGCCGGTGTCTGTACTGTACTCACTCACTCAAATACACACACACACACACACACACACACACACACACACACACACACACACACACACACACACACACACACACACACACACACACACACACACACACACACACACACACCCCTTGGTGGGCAGCACACACACACCCTGTGTTAGCTAAGTGATCAGTGAAATAGTACAACCACGCTGGGTTGTCACAAACCGTTCTCACCAACTACAGGGAAATTCAACTTCAAAATATGTCACTCGCATGCAGTTGCCCTCTAACTCAAGGTCATAGCCTCATAACATCCATTTAGCAATGTGTGTGTTTCTGTGAGTGTGTTAGAGGTCATTAGTACTGTGTCAGCTGAACACTGTTCCCTGTTCATCTGCTAGCCCGGGGCAAGGTTACAGTTCACTCTGGCAGAGAGAAGATGGCAGAAACTGAACATTCAGTAAAGTCAGGGATTGTGAGTGTGCTATGTAGCTGTGATGTCAGACCCAACCTGTGATGTCAGACCCAACCTGTGTAGCTGTGATATCAGACCCAACCTTTGATGTCAGACCCAACCTGTGTAGCTGTGATGTCATTTCCAACCTGTGTAGCTGTGATATCAGACCCACCCTTTGATGTCAGTCCCAACCTGTGATGTCAGACCCAACCTGTGTAGCTGTGATGTCAGACCCAACCTGTGTAGCTGTGATGTCAGATCCAACCTGTATAGCTGTGATATCAGTCCCAACCTGTGATGCCAGACCCAACCTGTGTAGCTGTGATGTCAGATCCAATCTGTATAGCTGTGATGTCAGACCCAACCTGTGTAGCTGTGATGTCAGACCCAACCTGTGTAGCTGTGAACAGAGAAAGCCATGAGAACACAGAAGCCATGAGAACACACTCCCTTATTCCTAGTCATGTTTACTCAGCACACACACTGCACATATTAGTCAACATAGTCTGTACAGTAAAAGTCAGTACAGCTGAATGCTTCTTATTCACTTTACAAATATTAATGACAATGCAAAAAGGGATCATTGGTGATGTACAAACCGTTAAAAACAATATTATCTAAAGAAACTTTCAATGAAGCTACAACTTCAGTATGGCACAAAGATGTGTATTATAGACACGGGCACATGTATGTATGTCTACGTGGTGTTTTACTGCATGCGTGTTATATTGTTTAACTATGTCATCCACAGTGCAGTGTGGCGGAGGGGGAACTAGTACTGTGAGCTGGTGTGAAACTCTCCACTGTGGAAGAGTATTTAACAGAACCAGGTTAGCTGAGAACAGTGAAGCAGTGAAAGGTGAATATGAGAAACACACTAACTTTCTATGCCACTAACTAGGTGCTGCAGTAAAACACAGTGATTCCATCCCAAATGGCACCCTATTCCCTATACAGTGCTCTACCTTTGAGCAGGGCTCATGGGAGCTCACATAATCCCTGAACAGTTCTCTCTACCTCCATGCCGTAACGTTTCATACCCAAATACTGCAGGTGCATATCCATGGCCACAGGAGATTTTAAACAATTTTGGATTTTGAAAAACCAAATCAAACACTCTCCCAGTTTACGGTATTTGTTTTAACTTCACCATATCCAGATTTCCACTTACTTAGTGTACTACTCTCTGCTCCACCCCTCTGGCCTGAGAAAGAGACTAACCAGGTACAGCTGAGGACAGTGGGAAACCCTCCCTTCCCCTGTGCAGTTGTGCTGAAGTCGTACAGAATACACAGTCACTGTACAGCTCCTCTTCCTCTGCTAACACAACACCTCATGTACAGACAGGAGAGAAGCTTTATATTTCCCAGGACAACCCCCCACCCCACCCCTATCTATAGTAGTGCATTCTAACCATGAACCTACTCCCACCTCCCCCCTCCCTATAATAGTGCAGTTATACAAAGGGGTCAAGCATAGCTCACCCCTGACCCCTGACTGTCCTGGAGCCTAGAGAGTGTCTACCTGGTCCTGCCCTAGTCTCCTAGTGTTCAGAATAAATACCATATGTACAGTACCATATGTACAGTACCATATGTACAGTACATCTCAGCCAGGGTGTTTTGTAAGTGTGGGGTTTATGTGTATAATATATTAATAAATGCTTAACAAAATGTTATCCTAAGTTAAATAAGCACAAACCTATGCAATGCCAAGACAGCACATTATATTGTGTTTATGTTACAGTACAGAAAGATAAACGGGTGTGGGGTCTTGCGTGGTAAATAATGACCAAGCCAAAAATGTGAGTCCACATGTACATAACACAGGCTCAAATTACACCCTATTCTCCAAATACTGCACTAATGTTGACTAAGAGAAAGGGGTTATCGTATGACATTTGACCAGTACAGCAGCACGAGGTGCAGGCGCCCTGTGGGGAAATAGAGCTAGATGCTCATTGGCTGGAGGCATGCACAGGAGTACACTATATGTTGTAGGCAGGGTTGGCTTGGTGGGTCAAGATTGGTCGATTCGGAAGTATGGAATCTCTCTCAGTCTGTTCTGCCCATCTTTGCAATGAGCTCATCACAGATCTTGGTGAGCTCCTCGATCTCCTCGGTCTGTGAATAGACAGAAGACCACGTCAGGGAGACTGGTGACTCAGGACTTAGGCCTGGAGTTTTTCCTGTTCAGGTCACCTAGTCAGCAAAAAGGGTTGGCCATTACCTTTTGTTGCAGGGTTAGCATTAGCATGTAGCGTTAGGGTTGTGTGTATAGAGACAGAGGACGTGAAAGTGAAAGTCACCCAGTAAAATACTACTTGAGTAAAAGTCTAAAAGTATTTGGTTTTAAATATACTTAAGTATCAAAAGTAAATGTAATTGCTAAAATATACTTAAGTATCAAAAGTATAAATCACTTCAAATTCCTTATATCAAGCAAACCAGACAGCATCATTTTCTTTAATTTAAGGATAGCCAGGGGCATCCTCCAACACTCAGACATAATTTACAAACAAAGCATTTGTGTTTAGTGAGTCCGCCAGATCAGAGGCAGTAGGGATGACCAGGTATGTTCTCTTGATAAGTGTGTGAATTAGGCAATTTTCTTGTCCTGCTAATCATTCAAAACGTAACGAGTACAAAAAGTACATCATTTTCTTTATGAATGCAGTGAAGTAAAAGTTGTCAAAAATATGAATAGTAAAGTATAGATACCCCAAAAAACTACTTAAGTAGTACTTTCAAGTATTTTTACTTCAGTACTTTACACCACTGGGGTTAAGGAAGGATCACATAATTCCATCCAGTTCATCAGAAGGGACCAGCCAATGAATTATACTCGTGAGCAAACACTCCATTACTGCATGTGGCAGTAAATCACCAATATTGGCTTTATACCTGTTCAAACACACTCCAGGTGGCAGTATGCTCCCTTTCTGTTTGTTTACCAACTCATAGAAGTAGAAGAAGAACATTGACTACTTCGAAATGGAGATGGCCTCAATGGAGCTGCCCATGCTCTCACAGACGCCATAATGGTACAGATACAGTGTTGCATCCTCTAACTATCTCTATGGTTGTGTGCTACCATCTGCTCTAGTCCTAGCAGTGGGCGTTAGCATGTAGCTAGGTAATGTTAGCCCTTACCTTTTGCTGCAGAGCTTTCTCCAGAGACTCTACCCTCATCTGCTCCTTCCTCAGGCTGGCGGTCAGAGCAACACTCTCAGAGCTGGCCTTGCTGCGTACCTGGGCTATGTCCTCATTAGCCCTGAAGGGAATAGGAGGGGTTGGTAGTTACTGATAGACTCCTCTGTGTGTGTGTGTGTGTGTGTGTGTGTGTGTGTGTGTGTGTGTAATCATACTTGTCTAGCTTCTCCTCGGCGTGGAGTTTGAGAGTCTGGTATCTCTGCTCCTCCTGCTTGACTCTGGCCAGATACTCCTGAGCACACTTCTTCAACACCTCCTCATTCTACATGCACATAATAGTAGAACCACAATGTTACACATAACTAATATATGAGCTCAAAGACTAATCGTAGTAAGGTCAGACTGTTCGTGATCCCTGAACTCTGACCCCTAACCTTCTTAAAGCCGTCCAGGGTGCTCTTCATGTTCTCGTAGCGGCGGAACATACCGGACAGCGAGCGCTCTACTGAGTTCAGATCTGTTAGCGCCGACTCCTTCTCCATGCTTACAGCCTGCAAAGACTTCTGGGAGCTCATGGTGTTGCGCTGTTGGTCCTCTGACAGAGAGAGAGGTCACACAGACAGGTCATTTTATGATTCCGTGCATCGAGGCCACCACTACATTTATGTAGAGGAATGTTTGAAGAGGTTTGGTTGACCTAAGCCACTCACCAATCATCTGGGCGATGGTCTTCTCATACTCTGCCACTATCTTTCTGTGAGAGAGGAATGACTACTTATGAATCTTGATTAGCTAAAAATCAGTCTGTTCACTGCTCAGCACACATCACGTCATTACTAGCCTCACAGTATAGTTGAGGTGAATGGTAACAGAATGGTACATGTGAATTGGCCTACAGTACCTCATCTCCATGACTTCCTGTCTGCTGTCCTCATACTTCCTCCTCCAGTCATTGGCCTCCATCTCCTTAGTGATGATCTGGCACAGGATACAGTTATTACTATGTTACCCTGTGTGTGTGTGTGTGTGTGTGTGTGTGTGTGTGTGTGTGTGTGTGTGTGTGTGTGTGTGTGTGTGTGTACATGTGCATGCATGTGTGGTCTGTTGTTTAACTTACCTCCCCTCTGATGAGGGTGAGAACAGTCGTCTTCTCTGCCTCGCTGATGCAAATCGAGTCTAGAACCTCACTTCCTGTCTTCTTCTCCGTGTCACTTCCTCCCAGCTTGGCGTTCTTCAGCTGGCAGGTGTCCTCATACTGCAGAAACATAGGTGTCAACAACATAGCTCGGGCAGTAGGAGGCGCTCTCATCAATTTAGAGTTGAAGTCGGAAGTTTACATACACTTAGGTTGGAGCCATTAAAATTAGATTTTCAACCACTCCACAAATTTCTTGTTAATAAACTAGCGTTTTGCCAAGTCGATTTGGACATCTACTTTGTGCATGACAAGTAAATTTTCCAACAATTGTTTACAGACAGATTATTTCACTTATAATTCACTTTATAATTCCAGTTTCTCAGATTTCTCAGATGTTGACTGTGCCTTTAAACAGCTTGGAAAATTCCAGAAAATGTCATGGCTTTAGAAGCTTCTGATAGGCTAATTGACATAATTTGAGTCAATTGGAGGTATGCCTGTGGATGTATTTCAAGGCCTACCTTCACACTCGGTGCCTCTTTGCTTGACATCATGGGAAAATCAAAAGAAATTAGCCAAGACTTCAGAAAAAATATTGTAGACCTCCACAAGTCTGGTTCATCCTTGGGAGAAATTTCCAAACGCCTGAAGGTACCACGTTCATCTGTACAAACAATAGTACGCAAGTATAAACACCATGGGACCCCGCAGCTGTCATACCTAGAGATGAACGTGCTTTGGTGCGAAAAGTGCAAATCAATCCCAGAACAACAGCAAAGGTCCTTGTGAAGATTCTGGAGGAAACAGGTACAAAAGCTCTAAAAACCACCCTAAAAATGCCAGACTACGGTTTGCAACTGCACATGGGGACAAAGATCGTACTATTTGGAGAAATGTCCTCTGGTCTGATGAAACAAAAATTGAATTGTTTGGCCATAATGACCATTGTTATGTTTGGTGGAAAAAGGGGGAGGCTTGCAATCTGAAGAACACCATCCCAACCGTGAAGCACGGGGGTGGCAGCATCATGTTGTGGGGGTGCTTTGCTGCAGGAGGGACTGGTGCACTTCACAAAATAGATGGCATCATGAGGGAGGAAAATTATGTGGATATATTCAAGCAACATCTCAAGATATCAGTCAGGAAGTTAAAGCTTGGTCACAAATAGGTCTTCCAATTGGACAATGACCCCAAGCATACTTCCAAAGTTGTGGCAAAATGGCTTAAGGACAACAAAGTCAAGGTATTGGAGTGGCCATCACAAAGCCCTGACCTCAATCTTATAGAAAATTTGTGGGCAGAACTGAAAAAGCTTGTGGAAGGCTACCCAAAAAGTTTGACCCAAGTTAAACAATTTAAAGGCAATGCTACCAAATACTAATTGAGTGTATGTAAACTTCTGACCCACTGGGAATGTGATGAAAGAATTAAAAGCTGAAACAAATGATTCTCTCTTATTATTCTGACATTTCACATTCTTAAAATAAAGTGGTGACTTGCAGACTTGTTTTCGATTTGCTGTGCGTTTTGTTGCCAACCTGTTTTGCTACCTGACAAATTTACGGTTTTTACTTTTTAATTACCGTTTATATTTTTTCCTCCTCAACTTTTTCACTCCGGACGCTTTATCTGGACACGGTTCGTCAGGACCTCCAACAGCCGAAGCTAAGTAGTAACATTAACATGATGCCTTCTAATTGCAGTCGCTGTACTCGCCTTACGGCGAGGATAGCTGTGCTACAAGCCCAGCTTCAGACGCAATCGCTAGGCAAGAGTAATTTCAGTGTAGGAAAGGATGAAACAGCGTCTGTGCCACCAGTAAGTACAGATAATAGTATAAATCCCCTGGCACAGTCCCCGCAGCCGGACAACTTTCTCACGGTTTCTGGAAGGAAATGCTGTAGGAACGCTCAACCGGTGTCGCTCATTCAGCCGACAGAAACTTTCAACCGGTTTTCCCCATTAAGCAGCGGGTCGGAGTCAGAGGCCGAGTCTTCTCTGGTCTCTACTCCTCCCGTTACGGGGTCTGAGACGCCGAAGCTTCCCACCATTAGCTCTGACAAATTGAAAACTCTAGTCATTGGCGACTCCATTACCCGCAGTATTAGACTTAAAACGAATCATCCAGCGATCATACACTGTTTACCGGGGGGCAGGGCTACCGACGTTAAGGCTAATCTGAAGATGGTGCTGGCTAAAGCTAAAACTGGCGAGTGTAGAGAGTATAGAGATATTGTTATCCACGTCGGCACCAACGATGTTAGGATGAAACAGTCAGAGATCACCAAGCGCAACATAGCTTCTGCGTGTAAATCAGCTAGAAAGATGTGTCGGCATCGAGTAATTGTCTCTGGCCCCCTCCCAGTTAGGGGGAGTGATGAGCTCTACAGCAGAGTCTCACAACTCAATCGCTGGTTGAAAACTGTTTTCTGCCCCTCCCAAAAGATAGAATTTGTAGATAATTGGCCCTCTTTCTGGGACTCACCCACAAACAGGACCAAGCCTGACCTGCTGAGGAGTGACGGACTCCATCCTAGCTGGAGGGGTGCTCTCATTTTATCTACCAACATAGACAGGGCTCTAACTCCTCTAGCTCCACAATGAAATAGGGTGCAGGCCAGGCAGCAGGCTGTTAGCCAGCCTGCCAGCATAGTGGAGTCTGCCACTAGCACAGTCAGTGTAGTCAGCTCAGCTATCACCATTGAGACCGTGTCTGTGCCTCAACCTAGGTTGGGCAAAACTAAACATGGCGGTGTTCGCCTTAGCAATCTCACTAGGATAAAGACCACCTCCATTCCTGTCATTATTGAAAGAGATCAGGATACCTCACATCTCAAAATAGGGCTACTTAATGTTAGATCCCTTACTTCAAAGGCAATTATAGTCAATGAACTAATCACTGATCATAATCTTGATGTGATTGGCCTGACTGAAACATGGCTTAAGCCTGATGAATTTACTGTGTTAAATGAGGCCTCACCTCCTGGCTACACTAGTGACCATATCCCCCGTGCATCCCGCAAAGGCGGAGGTGTTGCTAACATTTACGATAGCAAATTTCAATTTACAAAAAAAAGAATGACGTTTTTGTCTTTTGAGCTTCTAGTCATGAAATCTATGCAGCCTACTCAATCACTTTTTATAGCTACTGTTTACAGGCCTCCTGGGCCATATACAGCGTTCCTCACTGAGTTCCCTGAATTCCTATCGGACCTTGTAGTCATAGCGGATAATATTCTAATCTTTGGTGACTTTAATATTCACATGGAAAAGTCCACAGACCCACTCCAAAAGGCTTTCGGAGCCATCATCGACTCAGTGGGTTTTGTCCAACATGTCTCTGGACCCACTCACTGTCACAGTCATACGCTGGACCTAGTTTTGTCCCATGGAATAAATGTTGTGGATCTTAATGTTTTTCCTCATAATCCTGGACTATCGGACCACCATTTTATTACGTTTGCAATTGCAACAAATAATCTGCTCAGACCCCAACCAAGGATCATCAAAAGTCGTACTATAAATTCACAGACGGCACAAAGATTCCTTGATGTCCTTCCAGATTCCCTCTGTCTACCCAAGGACGCCAGAGGACAAAAATCAGTTAACCACCTAACTGAGGAACTCAATTTAACCTTGCGCAATACCCTAGATGCAGTTGCACCCCTAAAAACAAAAAACATTTCTCATAAGAAACTAGCTCCCTGGTACACAGAAAATACCAGAGCTCTGAAGCAAGCTTCCAGAAAATTGGAACGGAAATGGCGCCACACCAAACTGGAAGTCTTCCGACTAGCTTGGAAAGACAGTACTGTGCAGTACCGAAGAGCCCTTGCTGCTGCTCGATCATCCTATTTTTCTAACTTAATTGAGGAAAATAAGAACAATCCGAAATTCCTTTTTGATACTGTCGCAAAGCTAACTAAAAAGCAGCATTCCCCAAGAGAGGATGACTTTCACTTTAGCAGTGATAAATTCATGAACTTCTTTGAGGAAAAGATTATGATTATTAGAAAGCAAATTTCGGACTCCTCCTTAAATCTGCGTATTCCTTCAAAGCTCAATTGTCCTGAGTCTGCACAACTCTGCCAGGACCTAGGATCAAGAGAGACGCTCAAGTGTTTTAGTACTATATCTCTTGACACAATGATGAAAATAATCATGGCCTCTAAACCTTCAAGCTGCATACTGGACCCTATTCCAACTAAACTACTGAAAGAGCTGCTTCCTGTGCTTGGCCCTCCTATGTTGAACATAATAAACGGCTCTCTATCCACCGGATGTGTACCAAACTCACTAAAAGTGGCAGTAATAAAGCCTCTCTTGAAAAAGCCAAACCTTGACCCAGAAAATATAAAAAACTATCGGCCTATATCGAATCTTCCATTCCTCTCAAAAATGTTAGAAAAGGCTGTTGCGCAACAACTCACTGCCTTCCTGAAGACAAACAATGTATACGAAATGCTTCAGTCTGGTTTTAGACCCCATCGTAGCACTGAGACGGCACTTGTGAAGGTGGTAAATGACATTTTAATGGCATCGGACCGAGGCTCTGCATCTGTCCTCGTGCTCCTAGACCTTAGTGCTGCTTTTGATACCATCGATCACCACATTCTTTTGGAGAGATTGGAAACCCAAATTGGTCTACATGGACAAGTTCTGGCCTGGTTTAGATCTTATCTGTCGGAAAGATATCAGTTTGTCTCTGTGAATGGTTTGTCCTCTGACAAATCAACTGTAAATTTCGGTGTTCCTCAAGGTTCCGTTTTAGGACCACTATTGTTTTCACTATATATTTTACCTCTTGGGGATGTTATTCGAAAACATAAAGTTAACTTTCACTGCTATGCGGATGACACACAGCTGTACATTTCAATGAAACATGGTGGAGCCCCAAAATTGCCCTTGCTAGAAGAATGTGTTTCAGACATAAGGAAGTGGATGGCTGCAAACTTTCTACTTTTAAACTCGGACAAAACAGAGATGCTTGTTCTAGGTCCCAAGAAACAAAGAGATCTTCTGTTGAATCTGACAATTAATCTTAATGGTTGTACAGTTGTCTCAAATAAAACTGTGAAGGACCTCGGCGTTACTCTGGACCCTGATCTCTCTTTTGAAGAACATATCAAGACCATTTCAAGGACAGCTTTTTTCCATCTACGTAACATTGCAAAAATCAGAAACTTTCTGTCCAAAAATGATGCAGAAAAATTAATCCATGCTTTTGTCACTTCTAGGTTAGACTACTGCAATGCTCTACTTTCCGGCTACCCGGATAAAGCACTAAATAAACTTCAGTTAGTGCTAAATACGGCTGCTAGAATCCTGACTAGAACCAAAAAATTTGATCATATTACTCCAGTGCTAGCCTCTCTACACTGGCTTCCTGTCAAAGCAAGGGCTGATTTCAAGGTTTTACTGCTAACCTACAAAGCATTACATGGGCTTGCTCCTACCTATCTCTCTGATTTGGTCCTGCCGTACATACCTACACGTACGCTACGGTCACAAGACGCAGGCCTCCTAATTGTCCCTAGAATTTCTAAGCAAACAGCTAGAGGCAGGGCTTTCTCCTATAGAGCTCCATTTTTATGGAACTGTCTGCCTACCCATGTCAGAGACGCAAACTCGGTCTCAACCTTTAAGTCTCTACTGAAGACTCATCTCTTCAGTGGGTCATATGATTGAGTATAGTCTGGCCCAGGAGTGGGAGGGTGAACGGAAAGGCTCTGGAGCAACGAACCGCCCTTGCTGTCTCTGCCTGGCCGGTTCCCCTCTTTCCACTGGGATTCTCTGCCTCTAACCCTATTACAGGGGCTGAGTCACTGGCTTACTGGGGCTCTCTCATGCTGTCCCTGGAGGGGGTGCGTCACCTGAGTGGGTTGATTCACTGATGTGGTCATCCTGTCTGGGTTGGCGCCCCCCCCCCCCCCCCTTGGGTTGTGCCGTGGCGGAGGTCTTTGTGGGCTATACTCAGCCTTGTCTCAGGATGGTAAGTTGGTGGTTGAAGATATCCCTCTAGTGGTGTGGGGGCTGTGCTTTGGCAAAGTGGGTGGGGTTATATCCTTCCTGTTTGGCCCTGTCCGGGGGTGTCCTCGGATGGGGCCACAGTGTCTCCTGACCCCTCCTGTCTCAGCCTCCAGTATTTATGCTGCAGTAGTTTATGTGTCGGGAGGCTAGGGTCAGTTTGTTATATCTGGAGTACTTCTCCTGTCCTATTCGGTGTCCTGTGTGAATTTAAGTGTGCGTTCTCTAATTCTCTCTTTCTCTCTCTCGGAGGACCTGAGCCCTAGGACCATGCCCCAGGACTACCTGACATGATGACTCCTTGCTGTCACCAGTCCACCTGGCCGTGCTGCTGCTCCAGTTTCTTTCAACTGTTCTGCCTTATTATTATTCGACCATGCTGGTCATTTATGAACATTTGAACATCTTGGCCATGTTCTGTTATAATCTCCACCCGGCACAGCCAGAAGAGGACTGGCCATCCCACATATGCTCTCTCTAATTCTCTCTTTCTTTCTCTCTCTCGGAGGACCTGAGCCCTAGGACCATGCCCCAGGAATACCTGACATGATGACTCCTTGCTGTCCCCAGTCCACCTGACTGTGCTGCTGCTTCAGTTTCAACTGTTCTGCCTTATTATTATTCGACCATGCTGGTCATTTATGAACATTTGAACATCTTGACCATGTTCTGTTATAATCTCCACCCGGCACAGCCAGAAGAGGACTGGCCACCCCACATAGCCTGGTTCCTCTCTAGGTTTCTTCCTAGGTTTTGGCCTTTCTAGGGAGTTTTTCCTAGCCACCGTGCTTCTACACCTGCATTGCTTGCTGTTTGGGGTTTTAGGCTGGGTTTCTGTACAGCACTTTGAGATATCAGCTGATGTACGAAGGGCTATATAAATAAATTTGATTTGATTTGATCCTAACTGACCTAAGACAATGATTTTTTAAAATAGGATTAAATGTAAGGAATTGTGAAAAACTGAGTTTAGATGTATTTGGCTAAGGTGTATGTAATCTTCCGACTTCTGTATATGCAGATGATACAGTCTTATACTCAGCTGGCCCCACCCTGGATTTTGTGTTAAATGCTCTACAACAAAGCTTTCTTAGTGTCCAACAAGCTTTCTCTACCCTTAACCTTGTTCTGAACACCTCCAAAACAGAGGTGTGGTTTGGTAAGATGAATGCCCCTGTCCCCACAGGTGTGATTACTACCTCCGAGGGTTTAGACCTTGAGGTAGTCACCTCATACAAGTACTTGGGAGTATGGCTAGACGGTACACTGTCCTTCTCTCAGCACATATCAATGCTGCAGGCTAAAGTTGAATCTAGACTTGGTTTCCTCTATTGTAATCGCTCCTCTTTCACCCCAGCTGCCAAACTAACCCTGATTCAGATGACAATCCTACCCATGCTAGATTACGGAGACATAATCTATAGATCAGCAGGTAAGGGTGCTCTCAAGAGGCTAGATGTTCTTTACCATTCGGCCATCAGATTTTCCACCAATGCTCCTTATAGGACACATCACTGCACTCTATACTCCTCTGTAAACTGGTCATCTCTGTATAGCTGTCGCAAGACCCACTGGTTGATGCTTATTTATAAAACCCTCTTAGCCCACTCACCCCCATCTGAGATATATACTGGAACCTTCATCCTCCACATACAACACCCATTCTGCCAGTCACATTCTGTTGAATGTCCCCAAAGCACACACATCCCTGGGTCGCTCGTCTTTTCAGTTCGCTGCAGCTAGCGACTGGAACGAGCTGCAACAAACACTCTAACTGGACAGTTTTATCTCTTCATTCAAAGACTCAATCATGGACACTCTTACTGACAGTTGTGGCTGCTTTGTGTGATGCATTGTTGTCTCTACCTTATTCCCCTTTGTGCTGTTGTCGGTGCTCAATAATGTTTGTACCATGTTTTGTGCTGCTACCATGTTGTGTTGCTACCATGCTGTGTTGCTGCCTTTAGGTCTCTCTTTATGTAGTGTTGTGTTGTCTCGTTGTGATGTGTGTTTTGTCCTATCCTTTAATTTTTAATCCCAGCCCTGTCCCCACAGGAGGCCTTTTGCCTTTTGGTAGGCCGTCATTGTAAATAAGAATAAATTAAAGAGCAGGAGAGGAGTTCCATAAATTCCTGACTGGATGTTAGATTAACGTGACCCTAATCCTGATTTAGTCACAATGTCAGTGTGGTGTGTGGCAGGTTCAAACTGTTTATAGGTCATTTCCATCTGCGTGTTTCACTCAATAATAAAGTGATTATAGTCCAATGCAATATAGTGTTTATTGGAGGGTTGTGGTGATATTCTCATCTCCTCCATTCAGAGTCGTACAAAGACATCTCTGTATTGGCCTTACCTTCATCAGCCTGGTGCACAGGAGCTCTGAGGCTGTTTACACAGGCAGCCCAATTCTGATCGTTTTTCCACTAATTGGTCCTTTGACCAATCACATCAGATATTTTTCAGAGCTCATCTGATTAGTCAATTAGTGAAGAAAAAAAACTGAATTGGGCTGCCTGTGTAAACACAGCCTGAGAGAGAGAGATGGTAGTTTGAACTTGAGGTCTTGTTCCTCAGTGGCAGAGTTAAGAGTGGTTACTTCATCTCTTTCTCTCGCCCTACCCCTCAACCCTCACCCTCCTGTTGTCCTTCCCTGGATTATAACTCAGTCATATACTAATCCTATGGGTCTGGTAATCTCAATCCCTCTATCACCTGATGAGCTGGAGATGATGACAGGCTGAGGAGCTCGTGGTCAGTTCATGTACAGTGTGGGAGTAAAGCTACCATGGTACTGTCCTGTACTGTAGTGGGCAACAGAGCACTGTTAAGCACCGGGTGGGTAGAACAATGAAGCCAGTCACCATCACCATCTCAGACAACCAGGTACAATAGCACTAGCTCCTCAACATCACTGTCAACACAGCTCTAATCCACTACATCTACTAGAAACATGATGATAATAATGATGGGCCAAGATCAGCTAGATGGGATGGTGATTAAGTAATTGACTAACCCTCCTAACTACAGTGACATAATGTGTTCTGAGGACAGCATTCTAAACTTCTGGCTCACTAATGTCTCCATCTAGTAGTCACCAGGGAAATCACATGATTTTGATGGAACCATCACTAGGTCCTTGGTCTCTGAAGTGGGCCAAGCTTTCTGTGGGCTATTAACAAGGCATTTTGTGGTACTCACCATAGAACAGCAGTCTGACTCCTCTGATCTGCCTGACACACTCAGTTCTGTCCCTGGGAGAGAAAATGAAATGTCACAAAACTATCTGTGTGAAATATCCCACACTGTATTCTCATAAGGAACTATTCTATTCTGACTCCAGTCACTGGGAGCGCCATGTGCTACTGCTGCTGCCTGACCAGAAGGGGGCAGTGTATGCCTGCAGCACAGAGGGCATGATGACACAATTCTGTCTCATAATAAATCTGTGAGTTGACAGACAGAATCTACTGTATACATCTCCCCAGACTAGACAGAGAAGAACTGAACAGAGCAGAGCAAATTAGAACAGACAATAAGGTCAACTCAGATCAACAGAAGAGAGCTACAGTAGAAGTGTGTTACATGCAGCCTGAGGGACTATTGATCTGGTACAGTCTGTCTACTTCCTGTCACACTGCTGGGGTTCTGCTGTTGGGCTCATAAGCACACAGACCCACCAGTCATACATAACAGCAAGCTACATGACTCATACAGCCTACACTAGTGGTTGCGCTGAGGGAGGGGAGGGAGCCCAGATCAGAGCACAGGAACTTAGGAACACTCATACAGATTCCTTGGATCCAATGAAGCTTTTGTGGATGTTGACAATTAGTTACTAATTGATAACTGTTCCTGCGGGGCTCTATGAAAAACAACCATGACCTTCCCTGTGACATTGATTAACAAACACATGAGTTCACACAGACACTGATGTTTGGGAGTGTCTGATCCCCTCAACCCCCACTCACCGTTGTCTGCTCTGACTCCTGCTGTGCTGGCTAGCTTCTCCTCATCTGTGGCGTGGCCCTCGCCGTGGTCATTCTCCTACAGACAGACAGGGACATTTTAATCTGTTTAATGGGGCCGTCTCCCTTTGCTCCCTGGTGCTGTGCCAAAGCAGGGCTGATGTATACTGAGGGCTGAGGTAGAGTAGAGGACAGGGCTGATGTATACTGAGGGCTGAGGTAGAGTAGAGGACAGGGCTGATGTATACTGAGGGCTGAGGTAGAGTAGAGGACAGGGCGGAGGTATACTGAGGGCTGAGGTAGAGCAGAGGACAGGGCTGATGTATACTGAGGGCTGAGGTAGAGTAGAGGACAGGGCTGATGTATACTGAGGGCTGAGGTAGAGTAGAGGACAGGGCTGAGGTATACTGAGGGCTGAGGTAGAGTAGAGGACAGGGCTGAGGTATACTGAGGGCTGAGGTAGAGTAGAGGACAGGGCTGATGTATACTGAGGGCTGAGGTAGAGTAGAGGACAGGGCTGAGGTATACTGAGGGCTGAGGTAGAATAGAGGACAGGGCTGAGGTATACTGAGGGCTGAGGTAGAGTAGAGGACAGGGCTGATGTATACTGAGGGCTGAGGTAGAGTAGAGGACAGGGCTGAGGTATACTGAGGGCTGAGGTAGAATAGAGGACAGGGCTGAGGTATACTGAGGGCTGAGGTAGAGTAGAGGACAGGGCTGAGGTATACTGAGGGCTGAGGTAAAGTAGAGGACAGGGCGGAGGTATACTGAGGGCTGAGGTAGAGTAGAGGACAGGGCTGAGGTATACTGAGGGCTGAGGTAGAGTAGAGGACAGGGCTGAGGTATACTGAGGGCTGAGGTAGAGTAGAGGACAGGGCTGATGTATACTGAGGGCTGAGGTAGAGTAGAGGACAGGGCTGAGGTAGAGTAGAGGACAGGGCTGAGGTAGAGTAGAAGACAGGGCTGATGTATACTGAGGGCTGAGGTAGAGTAGAGGACAGGGTTGAGGTATACTGAGGGCTGAGGTAGAGTAGAGGACAGGGCTTGTGTATACTGATGGAACGTCTCAGTCTCTCAGAGAGGAATGCCCAGGTTAACCAGGGTCACGGTCAGATACACAGAGAAATTGCAGTGGAAAACACTATAACACTACATTACACAGACACACACGCACGCACACACGCATGCATATGTAATACAATGATAGCCAAGGACAGCAATATACACACATTTATTTGAAAAACATTATTTTAAACGTAAATAAAGTTTGCTGTCTTTATGAGTAAAGGAGGCAAGTGAAGCATTTCCTGTTTGAGGAGCTGGTAAAGAACATGAACCCTTACCTGTCTGCAGGTGTTCTGTAATGGAGTCTGGTTGTCCAGCTTCTTCACTTTACAGGAGTTCCTGAAGACAAGCACTGAGGTCAGAGCTACTGAGACCAATCCTAACGCTAACCCTACCCAGCTCGTAGGCTGACCCACCGACCGTGTGTGTGTGTGTGTGTGTGTGTGTGTGTGTGTGTGTGTGTGTGTGTGTGTGTGTGTGTGTGTGTGTGTGTGTGTGTTTGAGTGTCAGGGGAAGCAGCTAGACCTAAAGGTATAGGATTCCTGTGATATGAGACTGTGTGAGACTGAATCAATGTACTGAGCATAGAGAGAGAGTACAGTAGGATAAAAGCAGAGGAAATACAAGAGAAAGCAGGCTTTGAAATCAGCCCTCATTCTGTGCTCTCTCTGTTGCGTTGCTCTGTGCGTCTGCTGCTAAACTGCTCAATTGCAGCAGAAAGCAGATGACAGGCTGTTGCCTAATAGAATAAGAGCAGGGTCACCAAACCACAGCACAGAGCATGACTATGCTTATACAGAGAGTATCTGTGAAATTGCTGTAGAGTATTATGAGGTCACCTCTCTCTTTTTCTGGGTATTGAGGTCAGGTAGATGATGTAATTGACTAGCCCCGCCTGGGAGAAGATGATGACTGCGACAACCTGAGACTGCAGTAGAGAGTGCGGACCAGGGCTGCTCTCTGTAGGATTGTGGTGTAGGAGAACATGCATGGGGGGCAGGGAGAGGAACAGGCAGGGGGAGAGGTAGCTCAACTGGGCAGGGGGAGACAGAGTCTGGGGATGTGGTTGAGGCCTAGTGGAGGGCCTACAGAGACATACAGTAAACAGTACTTACAGCGTCATACAGAGGAAACGGACCTGCTCAGCGGTCCTGATGCCACACAGAAAGAGACTCAGAGACAGGTCAGGACAGAGTATGGGGGAGACAGGAGAGTGGGTAGGGGGGGGGGGAGCGGAGCGGAGGGGAGGGGAGGGGAGGGGGGAAGATTGGTTGAGGAAGGGAGAGATAAGATCATGTGATTTTATGCTAAGTGGTCAGGCAGGGAACTGTACTGGTAGAGCCAGGATGGTTAGTTTGGTTCCTTAAACCAGAAGGGGAGGGTGTTAGGACTGAATGAAGGGCAACACAAGATACTGTAAGATAAGATGTCTTATAAGAGTGTTACTCACGTGATGCCTGTGCTCTTCCTAGGTGACTGTCTGTCTGAGTCCTCTGGTCTGTCCATTTCAGGAGTCAGGCTGTTGGGGTGAGAGTTGATGTTGCCATTGGGGTCAGAGGTCATAGGAGCGAGATCCTCAAACTCAGCGGGGACGGGGGGGTTGTGGACGGGGAGCGAGGGGGGACGTAGGGCGCGGGGCTGAGGCAGAGGGGACGGGGAGAGACCATCTTCTCCAGGTCTGGAGGTAAACATCAGGTTCAGGTTCTGGTTCAAACCTGCTCTGCTCTGGGAGGGGGAGGGGCTATTGAGGTTGTTCAGGGCATCCTGGACTTCCTGGAGGGAGGCGGGATAAACATCCTGATTGGAGTTCCTGTCCAGGAAGGCACCGTCATCTCTGGTGAGGGCTGCAGAGAGGAGAGTCAGTATCTCACGCTGGAGACAAGCAAGACAGCAACCTTTCTTCAAACGTTTTTTTCAGGGATATCATTTTTAGATTTCTCTGTATCTTGTTTCAGATAATATACTACAGAAAGTGTACATCTCTCTCTCACACTCTCTTCACTAATCCCTCTATAGCTTATCTTTTCTCTAAAGCCTATTCCCTCTCTCTCCAAGAGGTAAATCTGCTGTCATGTTATCGAGAAAAGCATGACGTTTGTCCTCTTCTCTCTTTCTGTGTGTGTGCGTGCGTGCATCTCTATGTGTCTATGTGTGTGTTAGTCTCTCTCCCTTAATGTGTTACAGATTTCCTGCCAGCGTTCTCTCCACCAAGGACACAGTGACCCTGGGCTGTAAGAGCTTCCTGTGTAATCACTATTAGATGTGACTGTGGGGAACTCTCCCATTCTCAGAAACATCTCTGTATTTAAATTCTTGCTGTAAAACACATTCATAAAATGTGTGGGAGTGATCCTCAGTCCCCAGTGCGCAGGGTAGAAAACATATCTGGAATAGGATGGGGCATTGGGTGTATGTATACCAAATGGCACCCTATTCCCTACATAGTGCACTATATAGGGTGACATTTGGGACGTATGGTGTCTCATCTTTAAACCCTACAGTGACTCAGACCACTGCAGCCCCACCACCTCAGTTCATGGCTATTTAAAAGCATGCATGGACTGAGGTATGTTTGAATATCCTCTCACTTCCTGTTAGAACACTCACAATGGCTCCTCACTTCTAGAATGCTAAGAATGGTACCTTACAATGATGCCTGTGTCAACAAACACCTCGTCAAAAGCAAACACTGATACACACACACACACACACACACAGTAATACAGTCGTGGTTTGAGTACATGTTCAGCCAGGACCCTGATGTGTTTAGGACAGCCTGCCATGCTGCTAACATGCTTCTGTTCTCTGGGGGCCGGGGCTGCTCATTCCAGTCTGGGCTGAGAGGGGCTCTAGCCCAGACTCCTGATGTGCTTCTGTTCTCTGGGGGCCGGGGCTGCTCATTCCAGTCTGGGCTGAGAGGGGCTCTAGCCCAGGCCCCTGATGTGCTTCTGTTCTCTGGGGGCCGGGGCTGCTCATTCCAGTCTGGGCTGAGAGGGGCTCTAGCCCAGGCCCCTGTCAACCACATTTGAGGGGTTAGGCTCCAGAGAGAAGGCATCGCTGAGCAGTCCTGCCACTATGTCCTGCATGTCTCATTAACATTGGGATACATGCAGCTCTACAGACACAAGTCAGTGTCCTTGGGTTATTACGTGTGTGTGTGTGCGTGCACGTGTGCGTGCGCATCAGGGTTGCAGACTCATACTGCTGTACAGTGATCTCGCTGTTACAGAGAAATCCAGCAGATTTCAGGAACACAGAACAATGAGACTACACAGCCATCCACACACGCACGCACACCAACACACACAGACACACAGACACACACCCTTGTGATATTGCTCTCTCTTTCTCAGAGAGATAGGGTGTGTCAGATCATCTTTCAATTGTCCTTTCTCAGAGATATCAATAACATGTCACAGTTAAACTGCCCTCTGTGGATGTGTAATACAGAGTCATGACAATCCCAAATGTATGCTCTGTCAGAACGAAGAAACGTTCCTTAACCCTAACTAACCAGAATTATCTGGGAGTAGAGCAGGACAACCTCACCCCTGCCCTTTAGAACAGGCCTCACACTGTAGCCTACACCAGCTTCTAAACATTTTAAAGAGATTCTCCGGTACTTTTGTCATCTTTTTAGCCAGAAGTTTGGCTCTTGAGACAAGAGTGGCCCACAAAAATGGCGTACTACGCCACATAAATGCAGACATGTGCACCACGCCATTGCTCTCTCTCTCTCGCTCTGCAGTGTGTGCATCTTGCTAGTAGTAATCCTGCTCATAGATTATGCATGTATGAACTACACACTGACACATCCAGCCCAAAGTGGGACGTTTAAAAAATATCTACTAGTCTTTAACAGGGTACCACATTGATGAGAGGGAGAGAGACTACTTAATATAGAATTCTATAGTAAACTGTAGAATACTGTAGAATACTATACTACACACTGTAGTATGCCTCGATCATGTGTAGTACTTACTATATAATGTTGTAGTATACTGTAGTAAATACTACAGTCTGCAAAAACACTACTGTAATTACTATAGTATATACTATTATTTTTCTTACTGCAGTACTTCTACTATAGTAAACTGTAAATAGTACAGTATATTACAGTAGATTCCACAAAAATACTACAGTGAATACTATTGTATTCAACCATAGTATATTATTTTTTCATGTGGGCAGACATCAGACATCTAGTGTTGTTGTTACCGTGTAGATTGCTCCCTGAGGTGACGTAGTCAAGTAGACTGTGATTATTCCTCCAGACTGAACTGTCTCTCAGTGAATGTTTTATTTAGGGCACTAACCCAAATATACACAAGCAGCATGTGATTGGCTGCTGTTCTATAAGAGGAGGGGTTGTTATTGTCTACAGAGACAGAGATGTAGTACATTTGGATCATAGAATGCCATCTTCTGAGGCATTAGGATAATGAATCCAAAACAAAATCAACTAATCCGGTCCAAGACGCCACAGAGCAGTTTAATAGGATAACATTGTGTGTCTACAAACTCCACAATGGTCAACAACACATGATCTGTTTCATATGACCCGTGTGTGCTGTAGGTTTGGTGTGTGTGTGTGTGTGTGTGTGTGTGTGTGTGTGTGTGTGTGTGTGTGTGTGTGTGTGTGTGTGTGTGTGTGCGTGCGTGCGTGCGTGCGTGTTTGTTAGAGGGGCACTCTCGTTTATGTTGTTGGCACTGACCCAAAAAATAGTTGTCTTTATTGGTCTCTGTGGCATTACTGAGCAATAATAGACTAGCTTATGACCAGCGGCCATCTGTCAATTTCTTCCCTCTGAGCAGGATAGGGGTTTAACTGATACATAGGTAGTGAGCTGAGGATGGAGTCTCACCTTTGTCGGCAGAGTTATCCAGCTGGGTCAGGTCATTCTGCAGACCTGGAGACTCCGCCACTGGTGTCTCAAAGTTCCCTTCTGAATCTGAACTAGAGAGAGACAGCGAGAGAGAGAGACAGCGAGAGAGAGAGACAGCGAGAGAGAGAGAGAGAGAGAGAGAGAGAGAGAGAGAGAGAGAGACAGCGAGAGAGAGAGAGAGAGAGACAGCGAGAGAGAGAGAGAGAGAGAGAGAGAGAGAGAGAGATTACAGGTCAGTACACTGATCTATTTCCTTGGAACTTTCAGGATGTCTGGTGGAGTGAGGTCATACCTTCTCTATGATGTCATATCCTGTCATGTTAGTGTACCACCTGCTGCTCTGTATGGCTCCTTCAACAGCCCGCCAATGGAGTTTATAAGGAGTGTCACAGTAAGAGAAGTAAAGGGGGAGGAAAGGGAAAGAGGGAGGAAGGGGAACCCTGCCTGGCCACCTGCTTCCACTAGCCTCCTCCTCATCCTGCCAACGTGTCCTCAATACACAAGGACAGACTGTGTCGCAGTCTCTCGCTCTCTTCCACTTTCTCTCTCTCGGTCTCTTTCACTCTCTCACACACACACACAGAGTCTTGTATAGCTAACCTTGTGGGCACACACAATTCAGTCCCCATTCAAAGTCATATTTTCCCTAACCCCCTGACCCTAACCCTAACCTTAACCTGTACTCTAACCCTAACCCAAAAACCTAACACTAACCCTAGCTCCTAACCCTAAACCTAATTCGAACCCTAACACTAATTCTAACCTTACTCCTAAACCCCATAGGAACAGCATTTGACCTTGTGGGGACCAACAAAATGTCCCCAGTTGGTCAAATTTTGGTCTGTTTACTATTCTTGTGGGGACATCTGGTCCCCACAAGAATAGTTAAACACGTCCACACACACACAGCTTGGAAATAAGTCTGGGCCTGGTGTCTGGGACCCAAAGACGGGTGTGTGTGTGTGTGTGTGTGTTTTCCCAGGCACTTAAATGCACATCAGACCATCCACACACTAATGAAAAACAGCTCAGGGGAACAAAGACACAGGCTCCTGAAACACAGACAGTCAGCCCTCCCTCTCTCTCTCTATATATATCACACACATCACATCTAAACCACACAGAGGTAATCCTTAAAAAACACACACACAAAGCAGGCCCAGACAATCAGTCCCAGCGATGGCCTCTACACTGAGATCTTGGACAGTTACTTGGAAACTAGAAACTGGCACAAAAAAATCCCACATCTTTAGAAAGCTCAACCTCCCTTCCCCCAACCCTCCTCCAACCTTCCCTAACCTTCCACCAACCCTCTCTTCCTGGCCCTCTCTCACAGACAGACATATTATGAAAGCAGACAGATTATTTGTTGTCCCATAAGAAAGCAAATAGAGCTACAGTACCTACAAAAACAGTTTTACCAGAAGGAAGGAGGGGCTGTCTGAGTGTGTATGAGTGGTCACCTGCTTTTAGACATGACAACATGATCTAATCACGGTTACGCAGAGCGGCAGCAAAAAACAAGAGACCATGTCAAAACAACATCACATCACATCTCCCTCTTTCTCTTTCTGACTCTCTTTCTCTCTGTCTTTTACTGCCTCTCCCCCTCTAGGTTTCTGCCTCTCCTTCCCTCTAGGTTTCTGCCCTCTCCCTCCTCTCTTTCTCTCTCTCTCTCTCTCTCTCTCCTTCCCTCTAGGTTTCTGCCCTCTCCCTCCTCTCTTTCTCTCTCTCTCCTTCCCTCTAGGTTTCTGCCCTCTCCCTCCTCTCTTTCTCTCTCTCTCTCCTTCCCTCTAGGTTTCTGTCTCTCTCTCCTTCCCTATAGGTTTCTGCCTCTCTCTCCTTCCCTCTAGGTGTCTGCCCTCTCCCTCCTCTATTTCTCTCTCTCTCTGTCTGTATGAATAATAACAGAAAATTCACCCCAGTCATCCGGACAGGTTACTTCAGTCTGCTGATAATCTCTCTGCACGTGTACACACACAATGTCTCTCCTCTCCCTCGCTCGTGTGCCAGACAGGCATCACACACACACACACACACACACCTGTAGCCTACTTACTTTCCCCCTTCATCCTTGGTTCTGGGCCCTCCGTCCTCCTCCTCCCCTCCTCCCCGTACAGCTGACCAGGTCCATTTGGCCCACTGGACCGGAGACAGCAGAGACCCCCAGGACATCTTTATTGAGACACACCAGGTCCACTACCACTCCTTTATACAGTACCCCACCCTTTGGGTACGGTTCCACCGCTCTGGCTCTGATGATACTCCTGGTTCTAGTTCTGGTAACCTGATGGTTCTACAGTTCCATTGTCGGTTCTGCTACTCCCACACAGAGTCCAGTTCTCGTCTTCAGCTAGTGTTCTGGATCGGACTCTGCTGCTCCTCTGTGCATCAGCATCAACACACCAGAGGAGAGGAGCGGAAAGGAAAGGAGAGGGGGAGGAGGAGTGACTCACCACAGAGTATGTTTACCTCTCTCTCTTCTCCTTCTGTCTAGCTCTCTCTTTGAGCTGTTGTGTGTGTTCTTTCTCTTTGAGAGGATGTTGGTTTTATGGCATCTCTCGTTTCTCTCTTCTCTCTTCACTTCCTCCTCTTGCTCTAGTTTCCCAGCCTGCTCTTTTACATTGTTGATTTCCGGAACAAACTGTGACAGAGGCTGACAGTTCTGTGATGACGCTGTTGGTTTCTGACTCTCTGTCAGATTACAGATTAATGTAGCATCAGTAGCCTCTTCTCTTCTTCCTCTGCCTCTCTCGGTTTCTCTCTGCCTCTCTCTATCCTCCGCTCCAACTCTGAATGCTAGACCAGCAATCAGCTGGCTGCCAGACTGCTCCCTCCTCTTTCCTCTCCCCGCTCCCTCCCTCGTCTGCTCTCACTCCCACCCAAAGAGAGTTTGCCTAGCCCTCCACCCCTTCCCCCATCTCTCTCAGGCTGTTCTATTGTGAAATGGAGAGAGGCATGTTGTGAGAGGAGGGAGAAGAGAGGGAGGGTAGAAGGAAGGGGGTTAGAGAAGGAAGGGAGCAAGTTTCCTGTTTCAAAAGAGCCGTTGGATTTTTAAGAGTCAGCTGACTGTTTACACAGAGTGGTAGATCCCTAGTGTCCCAAGGAGTGGGAAAGAGAGGGAGGAAGAAGGGAGAGGAGGAGGAGGAGGAGGAGAGAGGAAGACACCTAACACAGCTAGGACGACAGGTTGTACACATGTTTCTGTCAGACCTGACCAGACACAATATAGATAGAGAGTTAGATAGAGTTGATGTCGGAAGTTTACATACACTTTAGCCAAATACATTTAAACTCAGTTTTTCACAATTCCTGACATTTAATCATAGTAAAAATCTCTGAATTATTTATTTCAGCTATTATTTCTTAAATCACATTCCCAGTGGGTCAGAAGTTTACATACACTCAATTAGTATTTGGTAGCGTTGCCTTTAAATAGTTTAACTTGGGTCAAACGTTTCAGGTAGCCTTCCACAAGCTTCCCACAATAAGTTGGGTGAACGTTGGCCTATTCCTCCTGACAGAGCTCCTGTAACTGAGTCGAGTTTGTAGGCCTCCTTGCTCGCACATGCTTTTTCAGTTCTGCCGACAAATGTTCTATAAGATTGAGGTCAGGGCTTTGTTATGGCCTCTCCAATACCTTGACTTTGTTGCCATTTTGCCACAACTTTGGAAGTATGTTTGGGGTCATTGTTCATTTGGAAGACCCATTTGCGAACAAGCTTTAACTTCCTGAGTGATGTCTTGAGCTGTTGCTTCAATATATCCATATAATTTTCAATTCCTCATGATGCCATCTATTTTGTGAAGTGCACCAGTCCCTCCTGCAGCAAAGCACCCCCACAACATGATGCTGCCACCTCCGTGCTTCACGGTTGGGATGGTGTTCTTCGGCTTGCAAGCCTCCCCCTTTTTCCTCCAAACATAACGATGGTCATTATGGCCAAACAGTTATATTTCTGTTTCATCAGACCAGAGGACATTTCTCCAAATAGTATGATCTTTGCCCCCATGTGCAGTTGCAAACCATAGTCTGGCTTTTTTATGGCGGTTTTGGAGCAGTGGCTTCTTCCTTGCTGAGCGGCCTTTCAGGTTATGTCGATATAGGACTCATTTTACTGTGGATATAGATACTTTTGTACCTGTTTCCTCCAGCATCTTCACAAGGTCCTTTGCTGTTGTTCTGGGATTGATTTGCACATTTCGCACCAAAGTACGCTCATCTCTAGGAGACAGAACGCGTCTCCTTCCTGAGCGGTATGATGGCTGCATGGTCCCATGGTGTTTATACTTGCATACTATTGTTTGTACAGATAAGCATGGTACCTTCAGGCATTTGGAAATTGCTCCCAGGGATGAACCAGACTTGTGGAGGTCTACAATTTTTCTTTAGCTGATTTCTTTTGATTTTCCCATGATGTCAAGCAAAGATGCACTGAGTTTGAATGTAGGCCTTGAAATACATCCACAGGTACACCTCCAATTGACTCAAATTATGTCAATTAGCCTATCAGAAGCTTCTAAAGCCATGACATAATTTTCTGGAATTTTCCAAGCTGTTTTAAAGGCACAGTCAACTTAGTGTATGTAAACATCTGAGCCACTGGAATTGTGATACAGTGAATTATAAGTGAAATAATCTCTCTGTAAAGAATTGTTGGGGAAATTATTTTTGTCATGCACAAAATAGATGTCCTAACCGACTTAACAAGACATTTGTGGAGTGGTTGAAAAACGAGTTTCAATGACTCCAACCTAAGTGTATGTAAACTTCTGACTTCAACTGTAGATAGATAGATAGATCAATCTATCTCTATAACATGAACAACATTCAGTTTGCTACTGCTGTATTTGTTCCACTGACTCTTCTATCCTCATCATTACAGTTTACTACATCTGTCACTTCAAAACAAATCCAACTAAAACATTTAGTTCCTCTCATGAATAGACAACAACCATCCTTACAACCCTCCAGACCTGTTCTCTCTATAGTGGTTTGTCAACCATATGGAAACTCTCTCTTTCCCATCTCTGCAGACACACACACACAACATGAACCACACATGAATACATACACCCACAAGCCTGAAGGGTGATCATGATGGCTTACATAACTCACAAAATGCGCACACACAGACACACAGCACTGAGTACCACATGTTGAGACAAAATCTAACTAACAACCATCCCAATCACTGAAACACACACACACAAACATACGCACACACACAAACTAGTCCAAGCCAAATTAGATGTGTTGTATGAGAAACATCAACCATGACTAATTTAATAACCATTTTCTACTGTGGAAGAGCAGAGCGAGGGATGGAGAGAGAGAGGAAACAGTTGACAGCTTCTCTTTTATCTCTTATTTCATGTCCTCTTTACTCTGCTCTCTTCTGCTCAGACGTGATCAGCAAGATGGAGAACACACAAAGACACACAGAGGCTACCCTCTCTCCCTCTGACACCTTCTCCGTCTCAACCTCTCTCAGACCAAACCCCACTGTAGACCTTTGAGAAAGAGAGAGGAAGGGCAGAAGAGAGCGCGAGGGTGCGTACCGCGTATTCTGTATATTTTTGTAGGACTTTTTGTCATGTCTATCAGGAATGCCTGGCATAGCTTTCCCTCCCTCTCTATTGTCTGCTGTCTGTGGCAGGCAGGACAGACCTGTTGGGGGAGCTATTCAACCGTTTTCATCACAGCCTTCACATCCCTTATCACCATGTCAACACCCTCTCTCTACATCTGTATAGACCAGGGTCCACTCACACTACCCTGGTCAAGCAGACACAAGATTTGTTTCAGAATGTGAGCTATTGCGAGCTCAGGCAGGTTTCACAAGGCTACACCCAGACTACATGTGGGATAAACAGTCCACTTTAAACACAAGCACACGTACGCATGCACACACAAACACAGTTATGTCTGACAGAGCGGAGGTTGAGAGTGCCTTGACTCACAGGCAGGAAAATGTGCAGAGGAAAGAAAAGAGAAGGAGATGAAGAGAAGACAGAGTGAAAGAAAGAATAGTCAGGTCTTACGTAACTCCTTTCCTTGCATCCAGAAATAGACCAGCACACATGGAACACTGGCGGAGCCACAGACATATAACCATACTCTAGTCTAGAACCCATGCAGTCTGTAACACACTGACACTTCACACTGACACTTCTAGAACAACACCAAAGGTCTAACTCCATGAAGCTTCACAGAGCTTAAACCAAACAGAGGCTGTTTCTATAGAGTAAAGAAGGATATTAGAATTTTAACAGACATACAGCCAGTCACATTTATGACTATAGATGACTTCATCTTCCCTGAGTAAACACAGAGGGTGAGTAAACACAGAGGGTAACATTCCCTGAGTAAACACAGATGGTAACATTCCCTGAGTAAACACAGGGGGTAACATTCCCTGAGTAAACACAGGGGGTAACATTCCCTGAGTAAACACAGATGGTAAAATTCCATGAGTAAACACAATGGTAACATTCCCTGAGTAAACACAGAGGGTAACATTCCCTGAGTAAACACAGAGGGTAACATTCCCCGAGTAAACACAGAGGGTAACATTCCCTGAGTAAACACAGAGGGTAACATTCCCTGAGTAAACACAGAGGGTAACATTCCCTGAGTAAACACAGACGGTAACATTCCCTGAGTAAACACAGAGGGTAACATTCCCTGAGTAAACACAGAGGGTAACATTCCCTGTGTCTGGAAGTCTGACCACATCCTAACCCTATCCCCCAGACAACTAGCAGACTAGTGTGTGTGTGTTGTGTACGTGCGAACAGTCTAGTCTATCATCCCTTTTCATTTAATTAAGATGTGACTGAAAGTGACAGGTGTGTGTGTGTGTGTGGTTAGGAGCTAAATATAACTAGTATGATAAACATTAATTGTAGCCACATGAGGAATGATATACCTACCGTATGAGATAATTGAGCAGGCTAGGACACACAGATGGGGATTACCAAAAGCGTTTTAATCCCTTCCATGACTCTGAATGATGATCTGAACAGTACATTTGTCTTTCCTATAATAGCAGGTCTGCCTGGTGAAGCCGTGGCACTGAGACAAAAACAGGTTCAACAACCCCATCTGGTGGTCAATAGAAGTCAACATATCTCTCCTTCTGGTCAAGTAGGCCTACATACTATAATGTAGTGGTGAACCACAGCATTGGTGATACAGTCCCCAGTCTAAGGCCATACATACCTAAACACTGAGCACCTTACAGCACCCTAACAGTTTTATTCATGGTTTGATCACAAAACACTCAAACTGTCCATGTGAACTTATGGTGGATACACATGAATGTTGTCTGTCTTGTGCAAGAGGAGAGCTCCATCTAATGGTGATCAGTGGTCTCTGAACAGGTCCAGTCTCTTAACTGTCAGTCTGGAGGAGAGGCTCTGTTTTAGTCAGACAGAAACACACAGGAATGAGAGAGAAAATCACAGTTTAGAGTGCTAAGTACACCCACCCTCTGTCTCTACGAGTCCCTCTCTGTCTCTCTCTTTCTCTCTCTCTCTCAGTACCTCTCAGTCTCTCTATGTCTCTCTCAGTCCCCCTCAGGCAGTACTAACCATGTTTGAAATTTGAATACTGTTGTACAACTCTGTTCTGAATGCAGTAATGCTTTAACCTAGTTTCTCCCATGCGTGTGTATGTGCGTGTACGTGTGTGTAGAGCATCATCATGACGGGTGTTTAAATATAAATGACTATTGTCGGCATGGTTACAGCAACCAGGCCAGCTGACATTACATCATCATCCTGGGGATGTAGTCTGAAGTGCATTGCATCATCTTGTACTCCAACAACAGCCCTTGTAATTGTGCTAGATGGTGAGAGAAAGAGAGAGAGAGAGAGAGAGAGAGAGGGAGGGAGGGAGGGAGGGAGGGAGGGAGGGAGGGAGGGAGGGAGGGAGGGAGAAGAGCAAAAGAGGGAGAGATAGAGAGAGAGGGAGGGACAGAGAGAGGGAGAGAGAGACATGAGTAGGAAAGACAAGTGCAGATAGTGCTACAATCAGTCCTTTGATGGTGAATTTGGGAGGCATCCCCGAGATAGGGGATAACTAACATCTGCACATTTAATTTAGGCCCCAGAAAACACACACTGACACACAAATGATAGATGAAAGGATCAGTACAACCTCTACTACACAGAGGTCTAGACATATTATCTTGAAAGATTAAGGACACCTGCTCTTTCTATGACTTAGACTGACCAGGTGAAAACTATGATCCCTTATTGATGTCACTTTTTAAATCCACTTCAGATCAGTGTAGATGACGGGGAAGAGACAGGTTAAAGAAAGATTTTTAAGCCTTAGGACAATTGAGATATGGATTGTGTATGTGTGCCATTCAGAGGGTGAATGGGAAGGACAAACAATTCACAGTACATTCGGAAAGTATTCAGACCCCTTCACTCTTCCACATTTTGTTACGTTACAGCCTTATTGATTAAAAATATTTTTCCCCCTCAATCTGTGTGTGTGTGTGTGTGTGTGTGTGTGTGTGTGTGTGTGTGTGTGTGTGTGTGTGTGTGTGTGTGTGTGTGTGTGTGAGGTGTCAGTGTAAGTGTGTGTGAGTGTGTGGTTAGAGTCCAGTGTGTGTGATTAGTCGTTGCAAAAGAACTAGTGCAAAAAAGGGTCAATGCAGGTAGTTTGGGTAGCCATTTAATTAGCTATTTAGCAGTCTTGCTGTTCAAGGTCCTGTTGGTTCTAGACTTGGTGCATTGGTACACTTGCCATGTTACAGCAGAGAGCATAGTCTGTGGCTTGGGTGGCGGGAGTCTTTGACAATTTATGGGGCCTTCCTCTGACACCGCCTGGTATAGAGGTCATGGATGGCCTGGGAGCTCGGCCCCAGTGATATACTGGGCCATACGTACTACCCTATAGCGCTTTGCTGTCGGATGCCAAGCAGTTGCATACCAAGCGGTGATGCAGCCAATCAAGATGCTCTCAATGGTGCAGCTGTATAACTTTTTGAGGATCTGATGGCCCATGGAGGAGGGGTGGTGGGGGGCGGTGAGGGGAGGGGGATGAAGAAATTAGGAGTCAGATTTCTGTTCCACTTAAAAATGATGAAGAGGCATTGTGTGTTTGGACCATGATTGATCCTTAGTGATGTTAACTTGAAGCTCTCAACCCGCTCCACTACAGCCCCCTCGTGCGAATTGGAGTGTCCTCGGCCCTCCCTTTTCTGTAGTCCATGATCAGCTCCTTTGTCTTGCTTACGTTGAGAGAGAAGCTGTTGTCCTGGCACCACACTGCCAGGTCTCTGATCTCCTCCTTGTAGGCTGTCTCATCGTCGTCGGTGATCAGGCCTACCATTGGCATGTCGTCTGCAAACTTAATGATGGCGTTGGAATCGTGTGTGGCCACGTAGTCATGGGTGAACATGAAGTACAGGAGGAAACTAAGCATGCACCCCTGAGGGGCCCGCATGTTGAGGATCAGCGTGGTGGATGTGTTGTTGCCTACCCTCACCACCTGGGGGAAGCCCGTTAGAAAGTCCAGGATCCAGTTGCAGAGGGAGGTGTTCAGTCCCAGGGACCTTAGCTTAGTGATGAGCTTCGAGGGCACTATGGTGTTGAACGCTGAGCTGTAGTCAATGAACAGCATTCTCACATTGGTGTTCCTTTTGGGAAAGGCAGTGTGGAGTGCAATAGAGAGTACATCTGTGGATCTGTTGGGCCGTATGCGAAATGGATTGGGTCCAGGGTGTCTGGGATGATGGTGTTGATGTGAGCCATGACAAGACTTTCAATGCATTTCATGGTTACAGATGTGAGTGCTACATGGCGAAAGTAATTTAGACAGTTTACCTTGCCGTTCTTGGGCATAGGGACTATGGTGGTCTGCTTGAAACATGTAGGTACAGTATTACAGACTGGGTCAGGGAGATGTTGAAAATGTCAGTGAAGACACCTGCCAACTGGTAAACGCATACTCTGCGTACGCGTCCTGGTAATCCGTCTGGCCCTGTGGCCTTGGGAATGTGAACCTGGTTAAAAGGTCTTACTCACATCAGCTACAGAGAGCGTGATCACACAGTTATCTGGAACAGCTGGTTCTCTCACGCATGGTTCAGTGTTGCTTGCCTCGAAGTGAGCCTAGAAGGCATTTAGCTTGTGTCACTGGCCAGCTCGTGGCTGGGTTTCCCTTTGTAATCCGTGAGTTTGCAAGCCCTGCCACATCCGACGAGCTCAGAGCCGGTGTTGTAGTATCAGATCTTAGTCCTGTATTCACGCTTTGCCTGTTTGATGGTTCGTCAGAGGGCTTAGCGGGAGTATTTATAAATGTCTGGGTTAGGGTCCCGCTCCTTGAAAGTGACAGCTCTAGCCTTTAGCTCAGTGTGGATGTTGCCTGTAATCCATGGCTTCTGGTTGGGATATGTACGTAGGTCACTGTGGAGACTTAAAAGTGCATCGACAATGTAATTAAGCCGGAACATATTCCAGTCTGTGCTAGCACAACAGTAGTTTAGCATCCGCTTCATCGGACCACTTCCTAATTGAGCGTCTCACTGGTACTTCCTGTTTGAGTTTTTGCTTGTAAGCCGCAATCAGGAGGATAAAGTTATGGTCATATTTGCTTGTCTTTTTGCCTATGTGTGTGTGTGTGCATGTGTGTGTGCGTGTGTGTGGCTATGAGGGATAAAATTGTGGCTCTTATTTGCTGATCTATTTCAAGCAAATCATCATTTTTAAGTGGAACAGAAATCTGACTCCTAACTTCTTCATCCCCCTCCCCTCCCCTCACCGCCCCTCCTCCATCTCTTTCATTCCTATTGTGAGTTGAGAGTGACCTGCATTTGGAGGGTTTCTCAGGGGGAGTGGGATATACAAAAAAAATCACTTCCATTTCACACCACACACTTGTACAGGTTACACACTTATACATGTGTGAAACAGGGCAAATATAAGCACCCCCTATCAGATCTTTAGAGCCTATTCAGAATGTAGAACGTTGATCTATCTTTGGCCTGAAGCTCTCCCTCTTCCTCTCCACCTCTTCTCCTCTTCCTCTGTTCCTCTCCACCTCTCTGTCAGTACTAAATCACCAACATTACAACTCGCTGTCTATAGACAGACATTGTGCGTGTGTGTTCGTGTGCATGCAGTGGTGTAAAGTACTGAAGTAAAGATTATTGAAGTACTACTTAAGTACTGTTTGGAGGTATCTGTATCTTACTTTTTATATTTTTTAAACTTTTACTTTTACTCCATTACATTCTTAAAGAAAGTATGTACTTTTTACTGACACCCAAAAGTACTAGTTACATTTTGAATGCTCAGGCAGGACATCAATATAAAGCTTTGCCATCCCTACTGTCTCTGATCTGGCGGACTAACTAAACACAAATACTGTGTTTGTAAATGATGTCTGTGTGCCAGTTTGTTTGTAAATGTAAAAACAAGAACATTAAGTCACCTGGTTTGCTTCATATAAGGAATTTGATGTATAGCATTTACTTTTTCTTTTTACTCAAGTTTGACAATTGAGTACTTTCCCCATTACTGTACTTAAGGACATTTAAAACCAGATACTTTTAGACTTTACTCAAGTAGAATTCTACTGGGTGACTTTTCATTTTTCATTTCCATTAAGGTTTTTATCTTTACTTTTACTCAAGTCTGACAATTCAGTACTTTTTCCACCACTGTGTGTACACCATTGTTTGGGGGAATTATGTATCCTGTGTGTCCCTGTATTGCTACACACAATAGTCTGGTGTCTGTCTGTCCCTCTGTTCCTCCTCTCTGTCAGTCTGTCCTTTCACAAGACAGAAGCCACTCATCAGTAAAAGGCACATTACAGTCCGCTTAGAGTTTACCAAAGGGCACCTAAAGGACTCCCAGACCATGAGAAACAAGATTCTCTGGTCTGATGAAACCAAGATTGAGCTCTTTGGCCTGAATGCCAAGTGTCACGTCTGGAGGAAACCTGGCACCATCCCTAAGGTGAAGCATTGTGTTGGCAGCATCATGCTGTGGGGATGTTTTCAGCAGCAGGGACTGGGAGACTAGTCAGGATCAAGGGAAAGATCAACGGTACAAAATACAGAGAGATCATTGATGGCAAAGGTTCACCTTCCAACAGGACAACGACCCTAAGCACACATCCAAGACAACGGAGGAGTGGCTTCGGGACAAGTCTCTGAATGTCCTTGAGTGGCTCAGCCAGAGCCTGGACTTGAACCCCATCGAACATCTCTGGAGAGACCTGAAAATAGCTGTGCAGCAATGCTCCCCAGCCAACCTGACAGAGCTTGAGAGGATCTGCAAAGAAGAGTGGGAAAAACTCAGTCTGAGGCAAATGTTCACCTTCCAACAGGACAACGACCCTAAGCACACAGCTAAGACAATGCAGGAGTGGCTTCGGGACAAGTCTCTGAATGTCCTTGAGTGGCCCATCTAGAGTCCGGACATAAACCAGATCGAACATCTCTGGAGAGACCTGAAAATAGCTGTGCAGATACGCTCCCCATCCAACCTGACAGAGCTTGAGAGGATCTGCAGAGAAGAATGGGAGAAACTCCCCAAATACAGGTGTGCCAAGCTTGTGGTGTCATACCCAAGAAGACTTGAGGCTGTAATCGCTGCTAAAGGTGCTTCAGCAAAGTACTGAGTAAAGGGTCAGAATACTTATGTCAATGGGATATTTCAGTCTTTAATTTTTAGTAGATTTGCAAAAATATTGTCATTTTGGGGTATTGTGTGTAGATTGAGGGGGAAAAAACAATTAAATCCATTTTAGAATAAGGCTGTAATGTAACAAAATGTAGAAAAAGTGAAGGGGTCTGAATACTTTCCGAATGCACTGTAAAATCAGCCAAACAAAGGCGGCTCTGTCTGTAGGCTTTCCTCTGATTTTATGAGGGCTCCAACTAGCAGAAGAAGTCTCAGATCCAAGTCTCGGAGCCACTCAGGGCTTCAGGCTGTAAAATACCTTACAGTTGCACTACTCTGGGTAATTCAGTGTCAATCAGAATGACCTCCACTGTAAACAACTGCTGTGGAACATAACAACACCACTAATACTTTCAGTGGTACTAATGAGTCACCGTGACAACAGGATGGTTAGAGCAGAGCAGCATCATGGTTTGACTGGGTAGTGCGTGTGTGTGTGGGGTACTAAAGGGAAAGTGATGAAGTGTAAGAGGATTAGCAGATCATTAACATGGTACTGATCCACTGGGTCCTACTTGGAGAAAGAGAGGACTGGCTGGTATGTTACCATGGATTTATGAGTGAGTGAGTGAGTGAGTGAGTGAGTGAGTGAGTGAGTGAGTGAGTGAGTGAGAGAAATAAAAACCAGATCTTTTATCACATAAGATCATAATTAAGGGACTCAACCACACCTTAACACTTGACTGAGGAGGACATCAATACCAGAGATAATGCAGAAAAGGCTATATTGACAGAAAATATTGTTCTCCTGTTGACTGATTACTGAATTTACATTCCATTATTGGGTTTCTTATGTACACATCTAGAACATTGTTTCTATCTTTCTCCCTAACATGTATTTGTAATTGAACTGCCTTTCATTAAACACTGTGTAGTATCATATAATTAAATTTTAGCTTGAACAATAAATGTTTTTGCTTGTTCCTTCTCTGCAAGACATCTTACTTCACAAGGGTTGAAGTTATACAACACTGTGAATCCAGCAGCTGTTAGTGGTCAGGTGTGCCTCTGTCAGAAGTGTGACTGTCAGTAAACCTGACCACATCTCTCTCATTACATCATTATTCATTACATTAGATTAGCCTCTACTAATGATCCTAATGACCTGTTCTCTCCTTCCCCTGTTCTAAAATGAAATCATTTACATTGACATGCTCACAGGACAGGAAAAATATCAATTTGGATAGAGTGCTCTAAAAGAGACATGCCAGTCGCTTGGAATAAGTCATAACACACACACACACACACACACACACACACACACACACACACACACACACACACACACTGTAACAGTGATAGGGGGGTGTAGTCTACTCACATGCTGCTCTTCTTCCTGGGGGAGCCAAAGGAGTTCTTCCTGTGCTGACTGAGGGAGCCCCCCATGGCAACGCTGGGTGTGTGTTCTGTGTGTTGTATCTTCTTCAAAGCGACCGGCTAGTCTTTTTTAGAGCGCTTTCTCCATATTCCCACTCTTCCAAAATAGTAGAATCCTGGTGATGAAGGCACAGCCTCTATAGACTCTTTCTCTCTCTCATCTAGGCTGAATGGTCTAGCAGCTCAGGAGTCCTGGTCACATGTCAACTACTACACCAGTCCCTGCCCCTCTCCCTCTCTTCTCCCTCCTTCTAACCCCTCCTCTCCCTCTCTCCCTCTCCTCTCCCTCCTTCTAACCCCTCCTCTCCCTCTCCTCTCCCTCCTTCTAACCCCTCCTCTCCCTCTCCTCTCCCTCCTTCTAACCCCTCCTCTCCCTCTCTCCCTCTCCTCTCCCTCCTTCTAACCCCTCCTCTCTCTCTCTGCTTCTCTCTCGCCGTCCCTACTGCACAGAGCAAATTACATTCACTTGTAAGGAATTACAGAGATTCTCTAGAGAAAGAGAGTGAATAGGGGAGAGAGAGAGAGAGAGAGAGAGAGAGAGAGAGAGAGAAAGTGGGAAGGAGGGGGTAGTGTTAAAGGCCACTAAGCTCGGGGAGTGAGGGCGGGGGAGGATAGCTTGGCAGAGGGGAGGGGGGATGGGGAGGTGTGGCTAGCCTGGTATGGGTGAGGGTACTGTCCGGAGGGAGTCTCGGCCCTATTGTTAGTCGCTGAACAACAGACAGAGATGGGAGGAGGGAGAGGGGGGTGGTGAGATGAGAGAGAGACCAATTAGGATCTGGCTAAAAATACTAAATCAGTTATAGAACTCATTGCCCTCTATAGTTGTGAGGTCTGGGGTAACCAATAATTCACAAAAATGGGACAAACACTATATTGAGACTGCATGCAGAATTCTACAAAAAATATCCTCTGTGTACAATGTAAAACACCAAATGCATGTAGGGCAGAATTAGGACGATACCCGCTAATGATCAAAATCCAGAAAATAGCCATTAAATTCGCAACCACCTAAATGGAAGCGATTCCCAAACCTTCCATAACATAGCTATCCCCTACAGAGAGATGAATCTAGAGAAAAGTACCCTCAGCAAGCTGGTCCTGAGGCTCCGTTCACAAATACAAACAGAGCCCCAGGACAGCAACACAATTAGACCCAACCAAATCATGAGAAAACAAAAGATAAATACTTGACACATTGGAAAGAAATAACCAAAAAACAAAGCAGACTGGAATGCTATTTGGCCCTTAAAACAGAGTGTACATAGTGGCAGAATACCTGACCACTGTGACTGACCCAAAACTAAGGAAAGCTTTGACTATGTACAGATTCAGTGAATATAGCCTTGTTATTGAGAAAGGCCGCCGTTAGCAGACCTGGCTCTCAAGAGAAGACAGGTTATGTGCACACTGCCCACAAACTGAGCTTTACTTCCTAACCTCTTGCCAAATGTATGACCATATAAGAGACACACATTTCCCTCAGATTACACAGACTCACAAATAATTAGAAAATCAAATTACATTTTGATAAACTCCCATATCGGTTAGGTGAAATACAACAGTGTGTCATCACAGCAGCAATATTTGCGACGTGTTGCCACAAAAAAAGGGCAACCAGTGAATAACAAAAACCATTGTAAATACAACCCATATTTATTTTCCCTTTTGTACTTTAACTACTTGCATATTGTTATTACACTGTACATAGCCATAATGACATTTGAAATGTCTGTAATTTTTACTGAAATAATTTTTAAAAATGTTGATGTTTATTTCACTTTTGTTATTATCTATTTCACTTGCTTTGGCAATGTAAACATGTTTCCCATGCCGATAAAGCCCACTGCATTAGAGAAAGAGAGAGAGAAAGAAAAGAAGGGTGAGCATGCTGGTAGATACCCATAGACTTCCAGTCATTGCGCTAACGCTAGTTAGCATTGGCTTGCAAAACTACCTCTAGCCAGTGTTGCCAACTTAGCAACTTTGTCGCTATATTTAGCAAGTATTCAGACCCCTCTAGCGACACATTTTTAAAAAATGACTAGCGACAAATCTAGTGACTTTTTCTGGTGTTATTGGAGACTTTTGGAGACTGACGTGAGAGCACGTATCGTTTTTACTCTTCTCAAAGAGCAGCGGTTGCAGCATGCTGACGCCTTAACACATCTCCTGTTGTTGTGAGACATTCTACCTGTTGTGAACCAATGTGTGTCAGGAAACCTCCCCTGAGGAGTGTTAGGATGTGACAGTGTTTGCACGCTTACAAACACTGTCACAAAAAGCTTTTGTTCATAACATATGGGCCCTTGTCAAAAGTAATGCATTAAACTCTTAGAAAAAAAGGGTTTCAAGGGGGTTCTTTGGCTGTCCTCATAGGAAAACCCTTTTTGGTTCCAAGTAGAACTGTTTTTAGTTTCAAGTAAAACCCTTTAGGGTTCCATGTTGAACCCTCTGTGGAAAGGGTTCTTCATGAAACCCAAAAGGGCTCTACCTGGAACCAAAAAGGGTTTTTCAAAGTGTTCTCCTATGGGAAAAGCCAAATAAGCTTTTTTTCGGTGTACATAGGGAATAGGGTGCCATTTGCAATACAGACTGTTCTCACAGCACAGAGCCAGCTAACAGGTTATGAAATAAGAGTTAACACTACTGTCATGACTCTCCTGTGAGGATCCAAGGATTAAGTTACAGTGGATCAGCGTTCAATAGAGCCATCTCACCCGCAGAGGGGTGAGGGATGGATGTGGGGGTTTTATGACATCTCACGTCGATCTTAAATTGTAGATATCAGACGATTCCTTTTAGTTTCTAGTTTGGGCGAATGGAATGTCTTTGTTACAGAAGAGTTTCCCGCCCAAAACTTCAACATCAAACAATGAACACTTGGACAATGTATTTCAACATCCGAATGTTGGGAATGTCTATTTTGTGATGTCATTGTAACTTGAAGAACTTTTACACTGTGTATATCTGGTTTACATCCTTTACGTTGTGTAGAAAATATTAAGGATAAAGAGAATGTTTTTGTGATGATAAGATTGTGATATTAGTACTCTAACGAGATCATAGTGAATTATGATACCTTGCCTCGTAACTAGCCACACCCAAGGGAGCCCAAAGAGCATGTCAAGTATGACATAAACGCTCCTTTTTATCCGAGGGTATAAAAGATGGAGTTAAGAATTAACATATCACGGGCCTCCCGAGTGGCGCAGTGGTCTAAGGCACTGCACCGCAGTGCTAGCTGTGCCACTAGAGATATTGGTTCAAGTCCATGCTCTGTCGCAGCTGGCCGCGACCGGGAGACACATGGGGCGATGCACAGTCCGGGTTAGGGGAGGGTTTGGCCGGCAGGGGTGTTCTTGTCCCATCGCGCACTTGCGACTCCTGCCAGGCGCAATGCACGCTCACACGGTGTTTCCTCTGACCCATTGGTGCGGCTGGCTTCTGGGTTTGTGTCAAAAAGCAGTGTGACGCTTGGTTGGGTTGTGTTTCGGAGGATGCACGGCTCTTGACCTTCATGTCCCAGTTCTTCCATGGCCTGCATACTCACCAGACATGTAACCCATTGAGCATGTTTGGGATGCTCTGGATTGACGTGTCCGCCAGCGTGTTCCAGTTCCCGCCAATATCCAGCAACTTTGTACAACCAGTGAAGAGGAGTGGGACACCATTCCACAGGCCACAATCAACAGCCTGATCAACTCTATGCCAAGGAGATATGTCGCGCTGCGTGAGGCAAATGATGGTCACACCAGATACTGACTGGTTTTCTGATCCATGAACCTACCTTTAAAAAAAAGTATCTATGACCAACAGATGCAAATCTGTATTCAGTCATGTAAAATTCAGAGATTAGGGCCTAATGAATTTAAGTCAATTTACTGATTTCCTTTAATGAACTGTAAAATCTTTGAAATGGTTGCATGTTGTGTTTATATTATTGTTCAGTGTAGATGGTTGAGTACTGGGCCCCCAATGTCTCTGTTGTTTAGGAAACACATCCATCCTCCTTTCCTTTATGTGAAGCCTGACCCCCAACTGGAAAGATGAGGAACTGAATCTCTACTCATCCACCCGGCAGCCCTTAACACTGCTTCATGTCAACTGTTGTGTTGTTGAATGAAAGAAGTTGTCCTAGTTCTCATTTAACTCTCTTTAATAATAACTAACAGTCAGACAGGTTTCACAGTTCACCGCCATTCTTATAACATGTAGTTAATCTCTGTGAACCCCGGCTCCCACACACAAAGACCAGCAGTAGCATGTGAATATTGTTGCAGTGGATGAGATGCTGATAAACTAACTCTGAACTTTCCTCTGAACGTTCCTCTAGACATTGGGCAGCAGTGGGTACATGTTTGCCTCCTGGTAAGGCTCAGATACACATTCCTCTGGTCTCTCTGGCAGGTATTCCTTCAGCTGGGGTGGAGCATGCAGAGCACCCTGATCTGGCGTGAGAAACTCCAATAACCCTAACCAAAGGATCAGGTGCAAGAAGGACTATAAACCACTGACACATGCTTCCTTATCAAAACATGATTCATGAAGTCTAATATTTTTCTAAATACATATACAGTCGTGGCCAAACGTTTTGAGAATGACACAAATATGAATTTTCACAAAGTCTGCTGCCTCAGTTTGTATGATGGCAATTTGTTTATACTCCAGAATGTTATGAAGAGTGATCAGATGAATTGCAATTAATTGCAAAGTCCCTCTTTGCCATGCAAATGAACTGAATCCCCCAAAAACATTTCAGCCCTGCCACAAAAGGACCAGCTGACATCATGTCAGTGGTTCTCTCGTTAACACAGGTGTGAGTGTTGACGAGGACAAGGCTGGAGATCAGTCTGTCATGCTGATTGAGTTCGAATAACAGACTGGAAGCTTCAAAAGGAGGATGGTGCTTGGAATCATTGTTCTTCCTCTGTCAACCATGGTTACCTGCAAGGAAATACGTGCCGTCATCATTGCTTTGCACAAAAATGGTTTCACAGGCAAGGATATTGCTGCCAGTAAGATTGCACCTAAATCAACCATTTATCGGATCATCAAGAACTTCAAGGAGAACGGTTCAATTGTTGTGAAGAAGGCTTTAGGGCGCTCAAGAAAGTCCAGCAAGCGCCAGCACCATCTCCTAAAGTTGATTCAGCTGCGGGATTGGGGCACCACCAGTACAGAGCTTGCTCAGGAATGGCAGCAGGCAGGTGTGAGTGCATCTCAGTGAGGCGAAGACTTTTGGAGGATGGCCTGGTGTCAAGAAGAGCAGCAAAGAAGCCACTTCTCTCCAGGAAAAACATCAGGGACAGACTGATATTCTGCAAAAGGTACAGGGATTGGACTGATGAGGACTGGGGTAAAGTAATTTTCTCTGATGAATTCCCTTTCCGATTGTTTGGGGCATCCGGAAAAAAAGCTTATCCGGAGAAGACATGGTGTGCACTACCATCAGTCCTGTGTCATGCCAACAGTAAAGCATCCTGAGACCATTCATGTGTGGGGTTGCATCTCAGCCATGAATAAAGAATGGTACCAACACATCCTTCAAGAGCAACTTCTCCCAACCACCCAGGAACAGTTTGGTGACAAACAATGCCTTTTCCAGCATGATGGAGCACCTTGCCATAAGGCAAAAGAGATAACTAAGTGGCTCAGGGAACAAAAAAATTGAAATGTTGGGTCCATGGCCAGGAAGCTCCCCAGACCTTAATCCCATTGAGAATTTGTGGTCAATCCTCAAGAGGTGGGTGGACAAACAAAAACCCACAAATTCTGACAAACTCCAAGCATTGATTATGCAAGAATGGGCTGCCATCGGTCAGGATGTGGCCCAGAAGTTAATTGACAGCATGCCAGGGCGGATTGCAGAGGTCTTGAAAAAGAAAGGTCAACACTGCAAATATGGACTCTTTGCATCAACTTCATGTAATTGTCAATAAATGCCTTTGACACTTATGAAATGATTGTAATTATACTTCACTATTCCATAGTAACATCTGACAAAAATATCTAAAGACACTGAAGCAGCAAACTTTGTGAAAATTAATATTTGTGTCATTCTCAAAACTTTTGGTCACGACTGTATATGGTTCTTAGTCTTTGTAAGATTCGATTGTAAACCAGTTTATATGAATAAGTCAATCCGATAGCCTGTAAAACAATGAAATAAAAAACACTTGTGACAAAAAGACTCTTTTAAAGTTTTATTATGACATAAACAATATGTAAGCACACTGTATAGCCTATGCATGGTACTGTGGTTGAATAAAAAAAGTAAATTTGGTAACACGACAGGTTTAATGCATTACGATGCTATATGACTTCCTTATAAACATCTTATCTCATGATAATCCTGACTAAAGTACAACCATTGAGTCAGTAAAACTATTATAATAAGACATAATAAGGGCTCATACATGCTTATATCAAGTATTAAAGTATACTTGTCAGCTTACATTAAATGTCATTAATATTATATTTTTGGGGCGGTTTGAATATACAATGTCACCAAGTGCAAAACTTGAGGTTAACAGAACCAAATACATCATTCAAGAGTGAAGCAGAGAGGATGAGTGCTCACAAAGCAGGGTTTAGGGGTCAGAGGGATATCTCACAAAGCACATTTTAAGCAGGGAGTCAAGCTGCCTAATCAGAACCTCAAAGCCTCTTCTGTGGTTGTAGAATGATTAGAAAACTAAGATCTATTGTTCAGCTAGGTCCTGTCCAGGGTGTTTACATGTGGCTTGCTGTCGCAGTAAGCCACACCTAACACCCTGGACCAAAGCTATTGTTCTCCCCTCTGCTGACAGAGCTAGCTGGAGTGAGGAGGTCCATGGTCTGATTGGACCACAGTGATGATTCATGCCATGTTAAAGGACTGCAGGTTTGTTGCTGGTTGTGTGTCAGTGATACAGTAGGGACAGAAATGATTGGCACCCTTGATAAAGATTACAATTACAATTAAAATACTGAGCTATATTGTATAATCAAAAAAAGGGAAATTACAGTGCCTTGCGAAAGTATTCGGCCCCCTTGAACTTTGCCACCTTTTGCCACATTTCAGGCTTCAAACATAAAGATATAAAACTGTATTTTTTTTGTGAAGAATCAACAGCAAGTGGGACACAATCATGAAGTGGAATGACATTTATTGGATATTTCAAACTTTTTTAACAAATCAAAAACTGAAAAATTGGGCGTGCAAAATTATTCAGCCCCCTTAAGTTAATACTTTGTAGCGCCACCTTTTGCTGCGATTACAGCTGTAAGTCGCTTGGGGTATGTCTCCATCAGTTTTGCACATAGAGAGACTGACATTTTTCCCATTCCTCCTTGCAAAACAGCTCGAGCTCAGTGAGGTTGGATGGAGAGCATTTGTGAACAGCAGTTTTCAGTTCTTTCCACATATTCTCGATTGGATTCAGGTCTGGACTTTGACTTGGCCATTCTAACACCTGGATATGTTTATTTTTGAACCATTCCATTGTAGATTTTGCTTTATGTTTTGGATCATTGTCTTGTTGGAAGACAAATCTCCGTCCCAGTCTCAGGTCTTTTGCAGACTCCATCAGGTTTTCTTCCAGAATGGTCCTGTATTTGGCTCCATCCATCTTCCCATCAATTTTAACCATCTTCCCTGTCCCTGCTGAAGAAAAGCAGGCCCAAACCATGATGCTGCCACCACCATGTTTGACAGTGGGGATGGTGTGTTCAGCTGTGTTGCTTTTATGCCAAACATAACGTTTTGCATTGTTGCCAAAAAGTTCAATTTTGGTTTCATCTGACCAGAGCACCTTCTTCCACATGTTTGTTGTGTCTCCCAGGTGGCTTGTGGCAAACTTTAAACAACACTTTTTATGGATATCTTTAAGAAATGGCTTTCTTCTTGCCACTCTTCCATAAAGGCCAGATTTGTGCAATATACGACTGATTGTTGTCCTATGGACAGAGTCTCCCACCTCAGCTGTAGATCTCTGCAGTTCATCCAGAGTGATCATGGGCCTCTTGGCTGCATCTCTGATCAGTCTTCTCCTTGTATGAGCTGAAAGTTTAGAGGGACGGCCAGGTCTTGGTAGATTTGCAGTGGTCTGATACTCCTTCCATTTCAATATTATCGCTTGCACAGTGCTCCTTGGGATGTTTAAAGCTTGGGAAATCTTTTTGTATCCAAATCCGGCTTTAAACTTCTTCACAACAGTATCTCGGACCTGCCTGGTGTGTTCCTTGTTCTTCATGATGCTCTCTGCGCTTTTAACGGACCTCTGAGACTATCACAGTGCAGGTGCATTTATACGGAGACTTGATTACACACAGGTGGATTGTATTTATCATCATTAGTCATTTAGGTCAACATTGGATCATTCAGAGATCCTCACTGAACTTCTGGAGAGAGTTTTCTGCACTGAAAGTAAAGGGGCTGAATAATTTTGCACGCCCAATATTTCAGTTTTTGATTTGTTAAAAAAGTTTGAAATATCCAATAAATGTCGTTCCACTTCATGATTGTGTCCCACTTGTTGTTGATTCTTCACAAAAAAATACAGTTTTATATCTTTATGTTTGAAGCCTGAAATGTGGCAAAAGGTCGCAAAGTTCAAGGGGGCCGAATACTTTCGCAAGGCACTGTATATTATAATAATAATTAGGTGGGTGCTTATATGTGTCATATTTCACACATGTACAAATGTAATAATAATATATATGTTTTTATCTAAAAAAGATATGGGTCAAAAGCATTGACACCCGTTTTCAACACCTTACCCTGCGAGTATTAAGGCATTGAGACTTTTTCTAAAATGTTTTATCTGATTGGAGGCTACATGGGGAGGGATCTTAGGCCATTCCTCCATATATAATCTTTCCAGATCCTGCATATTATTCATCTTCTCTTATGGACTGCTCCCTTCAATTCAAACCACAGGTTATCAATGATATTTAAATCCGGAGACTGAGATGGCCATTGCAAAATGTTGATTTTGTGGTCAATTAACCATTTTGTTAATCTCATAAAGCCTTTTAGAAAAAGGCTCAGTGCCATTATCCTCGCAAGGTGAGGTATTGAAAACAGGGGTATCCCAAGCATCGTCTGGAGTGGTGTAAAGCTCACCGCCATTGGATTCAGTGGAAACGTTCTCTGGAGTGATGAATCACGCTTCGCCATCTGGCAGTCCAACTGGTGAATCTAGGTTTGGCGGATGACAGGAGAACACTACCTGTCCCAATGCATAGTGCCAACTGTAACGTTTGGTGGAGGAGGAATAATGGTCTGGGGCTGTTTTTCCATAGTTCAGGCTAGTACCAGTGAAAGGAAATCTTAACGCTACAGCATAAAATGACACTAGACGATTCTGTGCTTCCAACTTGGTGGCAACAGTTTGGGGAAGGCCCTTTCCTGTTTCAGCATGACAATGTCCCCGTGCACAAAGCAACGTCCATGCAGAATGGTTTGTTGAGATCGGTGTGGAAGAACTTGACTGGCCTGCACAGAGCCCTGACCTCAAACCCCATCGAACACATTTGGGATGAATTGGAACGCCGCCTGCTAGCCAGGCCTAATCGCCCAACATCAGTGCTCAACCTCACTAATGCCCGTGGCTGAATGGAAGCAAGTCCCCGCAGAAATGTTCCAACATCTCGTGGAAAGCCTTCCCAGAAGAGTGGAGACTGTTATAACAGCAAAGGGGGGAACCAACTCAACTCCATATTAACGCACATGATTTGGGAATGAGATGTTCGACGAGCAAAATTGGCCCTAACCCCAGTTTAAAGAGGATGGTTGGCACACACCAAAGGGGGGAGGGGGGTGATTTATACACACACTCATAGAAAGAAAACAACCCTGTCCCTTTTCTCCCCTCATACATACCTTCCTCTAAGATAAGTACTTGGAGGAAAAATGTCTTGTCAGTTCCATTAAAGATATATCATGTTATTTTCTACAATAATTTGAATACTTAGCTTTTACATAATACAAATAAATCCAAAAATGTAATTATCTATAGTCAGAGATTATCAGAACATCACATTGCACTGGAATTATGGGTGGAGTACTTTTTATGGTAACACTTTACTTAAGAGCGACATGCAGCCTTCATATGCAGCCTTCATATGCAGCCTTCATATGCATGATGTAAAGAGTTGTAATGCCCTTTATAAAATGCTTTTCTAAGCCTTAAGCAGCACCTAAGTAAAGTGCTACCTTTTTGGTAGTAAAGTACGTACTGATACGTACTGGTATACAACCTTCTGGAGACATGCACTAAACACACAGGAGAGGAATTATCATCCTGCATGATCTGTCGTTGTAAATGTATTATAGGACATGTCACGTCTAAGGCCAAGTAAAAAGAAATGACCTGAAAATAACGTATATAAAAGTTATGATCCAGACATGATCAAACAGGATCTGATTCTTTAGAAACACACATGTTAAATGCAGTCTGCCCCTTCAACAGGAGGATCCAGCGGCTCAAACCCAGAACCTTCAGTGTGGTTTTAGGAAAAGGGAAAACCAGTCTTCCCTATGGTTCTCCCATAGAGTTGGGTAGAGGGCTCACTTGGATAGTATTCAATGTTGCTGGCCATGTGGTCACGGGACGAGAAATGTCAGAGATAGAAATGCACTAGAGAGCTCATCTCCAATGGGTTCTCCAGTCCTCTTCATGTCAGCTGGGACAGGTTTGGTTCTTCACGGAGCACTTCTCTGTCACACCCTTGACACACACACACCCAGAGGCAGACGCCATCTGTCCAAGGAGGTGACTCAACGGTTTTGTGAGGCTCAGACACAAGGAATTCTGGGAGAGAGCAGTGGCTGCATGTCCTTTTTCATGTTGCTTTCATTACATTTTAGTAACTTATAAATAACGCTCTGTGTATGTATAAAGACTTTATAGCCCTCTCTGTGTGTTTATAAAGCCTTTAAAACTCTGTGGTTATTCAATATTTATATCTCTGTGTTTTCACTGACTTACTTGCCTTACTCCTTTCAGCTCCTAATAAAGCAAAGGGCCTCGTTGGTGCATCTCCATGGAATTAATGTGTTGTTATGAAGCCTTTATACCGGTCTCTGTGTTTATAAAGCCTTTGTTATTGCTGTGGCTGCTCAAAGGCCACACCCAGTTTGTCGTAGATCTCCTTTAGCAGCAGCAGAGCAGTGTCCTCAGACTCCCTACACACACAGGAGAGACAAAAGAGTGACTTACTTGTGTGTATGTACTGACATGAATAGTGCATTTGGAAAGTATTCAGACCCCTTCCCCTTTTACACATTTTGTTACGTTACAGCCTTATTCTACAATTGATTAAATAAATAAAATATCTCATCAATCTACACACAATACCCAATAATGACAATTATCATTTTTTCAAATGAATTAAAAAATATTTTATTTACATTAGTATTCAGACCATTTGCTATGAGACTCGAAATTGAGCTCAGGTGCATCCTGTTTCGATTGATCATCCTTGAGATGTTTCTACATCTTGATTGGAAGACACCTGTGGTCAATTCAATTGTTTGGACATGATTTGGAAAGGTCTATATAAAGGTCCCACTGTTGACAGTGAATGTCAGAGCAAAAACCAAGCCATAAGGTCAAAGGAATTGTCCGTAGAGCTCCGAGACAGGATTGGGTCGAGGCCCAGATCTGGAGAAGGGTACCAAACTATTTCTGCAGCATTGAAGGTCCCGAAGAACACAGTGGCCTCCATTATTCTTTCTAGAGCTGGCCGCCAGGCCAAACTGAGCAATCGGGGAAGAAGGGCCTGGTCAGGAAGGTGATAACCATCTCTGCAGCACTCCACCAATCAGACCTTTATGGTAGTGGCCAGACGGAAGCCACTCGTCAGTAAAAAAAAGGCACATGACAGCCCGCTTGGAGTTTGCCAAAATGCACCTAAAGACTCTCAGACAATGAGAAACAAGATTCTCTGGTGAAACCAAGACTGAACTCTTTGGCCTGAATGCCAAGCATCACATCTGGAGGAATCCTGGCACCATCCCTACGGTGAAGCATGGTGGTGGCAGCATCATGCTGTTGGGATATTTTTCAGCGGCAGGGACTGGGACACTAGTCAGGATCGAAGGAAAGATGAACGGTGCAAAGTACAGAGAGATCCTTGATGAAAACCTGTTCCAGAGAGCTCAGGACCTCAGACTGGGTCGAAGGTTCACCTTCCAGCAGGACAACGACCCTAAGCACACAGCCAAGACAAAGCAGGAGTGGCCCAGTCAAAGCCCAGACTTGAACCCGATCTAACATCTCTGGAGAGACCTGAAAACAGCTGTGCAGCGACACTCCCCACCCAACCTGACAGAGCTTGAGAGGTTCTGCAGAGAAGAATGGGAGAAACTCCCCAAATACAGGTGTGCCAAGCTTGTAGCGTCATACCCAAGAAGGCTTGAGGCTGTAATCGCTGCCAAAGGTGCTTCAACAAAGTACTGAGTAAAGGGTCAGAATATTTATGTATTTTTTATAAATTAGCAAAAATTTCAATAAATCTTTTTTTGCTTTGTCATTATGAGGTATTGTGCGTAGATTGATAAGGGAAAAAATATATATACATTTTAGAATAAGGCTGTTACGTAACAAAATGTGGAACATGTCATGGGGTCATTGGCGTCAGCTAATGGGGATCCTAATAAATCCCAAAAATCTAAAGGTATTAGCATTACACACACACAAGGACACGCACACACACACACAGGTACTGACCAGTAGCAGAGGTGGGACTGGATGGCAAACAGATATTCGTTGAAACTCTCAATTGGCGCCTCCTGCAGTACATAGTCTATCCTCCGCCCTCCATTCAGCATCCCCACCTTCACCTGACGCCCCTTGTCCTCTGCCGACCCTGGAGACTCCACCTCTTCATGCACACCTGCAGGGTCAGAGATGGACCAATCACACAGAGGCAGACGGACTCCTATGTCCAGTCCAGAAACAACTCCTAGCCCTTACTTGCCATTTGCAGATATGAAAGGACTGGAAAATAAAATCATAAATGATGCCGGCTCCACCTAGACTTCTAATTAATAGGATTAGTGAAGTTTCTGCCATTTTGCACATACAAATCTGCAGATGATGAAGCTACCTGGGAATGACAAGTGTTTCTGGGCCAGGTAAGTGACTCCTGTTTGAAGGAAAGATATCGAAGGGGAGGGCAGATTGCTAGAAATTGTGGAGAGAAAGTTAGCGAGTGGAGTGAGAGTTCAGTGGGCGAGGGGAGTTAGAGAGTTGAGTGTGCATAGGGAGTGAACGAGTAGAGTTTGCGAGAGGAGTTAGTGAGT